>NW_026895097.1:0-140132 GCF_033153095.1 Gastrolobium bilobum | reverse complement strand
GATGATGCACTATGGGCATACCGGACCGCTTTCAAGACACCCATTGGCATGTCTCCGTTTCAAATGTTGTTCGGGAAAGCTTGTCACTTGCCGGTAGAGATGGAACACAAGGCGTTGTGGGCTGTCAAGAACTGGATGAGTTAGACGAATTCAGATTGTCCGCTTATGAAAGTGCAAGCCTCTATAAAGAGAAAACCAAGAAGTGGCATGACAGAAAAATATTGAGCAGAGACTTCAAGGTCGGACAGCAAGTTCTGCTGTACAATTCCCGATTGAGACTGTTTCCGGGAAAGCTCAAGTCCAGATGGTCAGGACCGTTTTTAGTGAAAGAAATCCGTCCATATGGTACAGTGGAAATTAGTCCACTTGATTCTGACCGAAGCTTCAAGGTGAATGGGCAGCGATTGAAACCATACCTCGGAGGAGAAATTGACAGAGGAACGGCTACCGTTGCTCTTGCAGAAACGTAAAGGAGGTACGTCAAGCTCGTGACGTAAAACAAGCGCTTATGGGAGGCAACCCAGTATTTAAGCTTCCAGTATTTTAAATTGATTAGTTTATTTTCAATTTCAGTTTTTAGTTTTAGTTCTTAGCCATAGAAAATAAAAACATTGAGGTGGATGATGAATTTTTGTTGAGATGAACGTGCAGGTCTAAGTGGAAATAAAGCATGCTCAGGTACATGATTTTTATTACAATTATATGTTTTATAAAGGGTTTAAACTCCAAGGGGAAGCTTAAGCGCGCTAAACAAGAAAAGAGGCCATTTGGTTCTGCCTCTCCGCGCTTAAGCTCAGGAGAGGAGGCTTAAGCGCGCTCCACGATTAGAAAGAACCCATTCATAGCTCGCGCTTAAGCCCCCAAGGGGAAGCTTAAGCGCGCTACATAGGCCATTTGCCACTGCCTCTCCGCGCTTAAGCGCAGGATAGGAGGCTTAAGCGCGCTCCTCGAGCTTCAAAATCCAATCCCAGGGCGCGCTTAAGCCCTCAAATGGAGGCTTAAGCGCGCTAATTGAAGAAAAATAAGCCATTTGCCACTGCCTCTCCGCGCTTAAGCGCAGGTGAGGAGGCTTAAGCGCGCTAAACAATGAAAAAAGGCCATTTGGTTCTGCCCCTCCGCGCTTAAGCGCAGGATATAAGGGCGATCCTCGAATACACCCATACCCAGGGCGCGCTGAAAAAAGGCCAAATAAGCCATTTGCCACTGCCTCTCCGCGCTTAAGTGCGAAAGAGGACCGCTTTAGCGCGGCCCAACCCACCCAAAGCCTGAATCGGGGAGGGCGCTTAAGCGCACAAAACCGCGCTTAAGCGCGCCTTAGCAAATCAGATTTTCAAATAAACCCCAAATTTCCCCCTACACACTCATCACACTTCTCCCTCTCTAAAACCCTATTCTCTCTCAACCATAAAGAATTCTCCCACCAAACCCTAACTCTCCCACCACCGGATAGTCACATCACTCCGGTCATTACCAAGACCACCCTCCGGACCACCCAATCTTTCGGATACCACCATATTCTTCCGGTCATAATCCTCACACCCTCCGGTCACCAATCACAGTTCATTTCTTCCTCGTTTGCACAAGACATTCAAGGTATATCTCTTAATATTCTTCCTCATTTGAACATTAATGCGTCCAATTTTTCCCTTAGAACGAGTTGGATTCTTGAATTGGGATTTGGATTCTTGGAAATTTTATTTTAACCGCACTAAGGTTCTGTACTTTGAATGTTTTCAAATGATTGTTCCCTATTGAATTGAAATATGATTTACATCGTTACTTATTACCTGATCTGGTTATTTTGATCTTTGGGTAAGGAAACACATCATTGAAATTAGGAAGAAAACCGAAAACACATGCATTCCAACCGTTTGATGAAATGCCCCAATATAGATATCCAAAGGTTGAGAATTATGTTTTTGGAATGGGGCCAAGATTATTCAACCTCTGATTCATATATGGTCATTAATTATCAAATTATTTTGTTTGATTTATTTCAGCCTTACATGACTTATCATCGAATTTAGTAAAAGAGAGTTGAACCCACATGCATGTGTAGTATTTGACAAAATGCCCAAAAGAACAGAACCTCCATTCCTCATGCATATGCTCGAATCCTGAAAAGTAAGGGAAGGTTACATATTATAGGAATGCAATCATAATCCAGAATTCATGCATATCTTCTGCAGTACTCTAGTCACACGTAATTGCTGATATAATCATTTGGAATACTTTGTGACAGAATAGGTACATATGATTGAAACAGAATGAATAGCATAGAATTTCCATATTTAACAACTGTAAAACATATGATTCACTTTATATATGCATGCTGCCATAAATATGAATCCTGCAGTTATAGGATAATTTGAGCATAAACCAGAATTTACACTAATGCAAATATGGGAATTATAGTTTTGGACAGGATAAAGAGAGTCCAATGTACATGTCTTAATGTGTTAAATATGATCGAATTGGGGAATACCTTGCTGATTATTACTGTCCTTGATCGTCTACACAGGAGTTGGAATGAGCAACTGTCAATCATTATAATAATTCCAGTTTGATTCCATACTGCTTATTAATTTCAGCATACAACCTGATGTTAATCTGGGAATTGTTTCGTGGGTTTCGCACTGACTTGAAACTTTTCTGATTTTCAGGATATGGCTCCTAAGGATAAGACTTTGGGAAAAAGGGTCCGAAAGACCACAGCCCCTGGAGCTGCCTCTAGCTCCACCCCCCCTCCGGATTTTGACTCACATAGGTTCACAACAGCTGAGCACGAAGAGAGATACAAAATTGTGGCAGCCAAACCTATCATTCGGGAAAGGAAAATGGTGCTGAATGACGGAGAGCACCCAGATTTCTACAACAACCTAATCCGCAGGAGGTGGAACTCTTACGCAATATCACTGACAGATAGCTCCGGCACAATTTGCAAGGAGTTTTACGCAAACGCTTACAATTTTGAGAAAGGGGCAAGGCGGATATACAAGAGTTATGTCAGGGGCAAGAGCATATTCTATGATGCGGATGCATTACAAGAACATTTGAAGACAGCCCATCATCATAGAACAACACTGTGTGATTACAGAAGACTACTAAGTAGGCTTGAGTATGGGCCTGTCAGAGGCAATGATCATGATACCTGGAATCCAGTGGAAGAGGCAAGACCTATTCTGCAAACCATTGCACTTCCAGAGCAAAATTGGGAGCTAACTGCAGATAGCCGCCGTCCCAAACTGTTAAAGATAAGACAGCTGAATGCAGTAGCTAAGATATGGTTCCAGTTTATCATCAACAACATCCTCCCTACCACTCATACTTCAGAAGTTCAGGTCAGCAAAGCAGCTCTCATTTACACCATTATGACTGGTGGTACAGTGGACCTTCCTTGGCTGTTGGCAGATGGTATTTATGATTTTGCCCATCATAAATCTCAGAAAGCTGCTCTTGCACACAGCTCCCTTATTCAGACCTTGTGCCAAAAAGCGGGAGTAGAGATACCCACCGAACACAAGCCGGTGGAAGTGTGCCCCCCTATTCATGCTGCTTTCATTAACTACACCATGGGTATCCCTCCAGCACCCCCAGCACAGCATGTTCAGCAGGGAAGACAGCCAGATCTCCCTGCTATATGGGAGGCAGTGCAGTCACTGCAGCGTCAGCAGGGATCTATGCAGAGGAGAGCTAGATACTCTCAGAGCAGACAGATGGCCTTTCAGGATTATATGAGTACACAGATAGTGGAGTTATTCCGCCAGAGAGAGATTCCGGCATTACCCTTCGAGTATCCAGCATATGTTGGATCTGATGAGGAGGCCCCATGCACGACCACTGCTGCTGACACTGAGACGGCCGCTGCTGAGAGTGATGCAGTCCACATAGATGATGCCACTGCTGCTGAGGCCATAGTTCGAGACGACCAGGAGGATGCAGGAGATGACGACACACCCACCACTGATATGGAGGAGGACTGACCCTCACATCAGTTTATCTGTTTTCAGACTTTTATTTTTTAATTATTATTTTGCTGTTTTTACTATTAGTCTAGTGCATGTAGACATGGAGGTATATTGAGACTGACCTGACATGACTGATATTGTTTTTGGATAGATGACATGCTGACGTAGTTTCTTTATCTGTGACATGTGTGCAGAGTACATTACCATTTTTTTCTGATATCTTGCTTAGGATTCTTTTTAGATTTAAATTTATTGCTGAGGACAGCAAGATTTAAATCTGGGAATGGGTACCAACGCAATTTATCAGACCATAAACTTCACATGGTCGGAAGGAGAAACTCATGATTACACGGAGTACACAGAAATATCCAAATTACAAATGCAGTGTTTCAAGGGAGTTTCTTAATATTATTTTCATATTATAGTTCATTATTTTTATATTATTTAGTATTAGTTTATTTTAGAATTATTTTGATTTAGTATTAGTTTATTTTAAGGTCTTCATATATATTAGTCAGTTAATATTTAAGTTTTTTTTTTTTTTTTTTTTTATTAAGACCCCTTCCATCTTAGTCAATAAATAAATAATTAAGTGGATCTTAAGAGGTTTTCCATTGTGCTTGATATGGATGCATAATGAATAATTACATGAAATTGGTTGATAGTTGATATCAAGAGTATAAAGATGTAGATAAATTTTATTTTCGTACGTAAATGAGCGTCAGTCAAGCATGCTTCATAGTTCACTGGAATAAGAGAAGAATAACTAGAGTAATCAAAGAGAGAGTGGAAATAAGTCTCACATCCTTCGCCGTAAGCTTTTGAGCCTAAACAGAATTTTTTTTGTGGTGTGAACTTCTCTGTATGAATCACTCTAGAACTTGTTTTGTTTCTCTTTGAAATGGTCTGTAGTATACAATTGTTGAAATGATAGAGGCAGTTCTTTCTGAAAGCTAGATAGCCAAATAGCCACCCTGATGTTCATCCTTAGTTGAAGCCCCTTTGAGCCTAGGCCTATTTATTCATTGACAGCTTATTGTGAATAGCCATTTTATACACATCCTCACCTGAACTGATTAAATTTCAAATTTAAATGAGGGACTAGATATGATTGAAACAAAAAGAGAAAATCAAACTCTAAGTGTATGGGAGAAAAGGGTGAAAAGAGGAAAAAGCCAAAAAGTGGTGGAAAAGAAAAGCAAAGAAAAAGGTTGAAATGTGTATCTGTACAAAAACAGAAAAAGAAAAACAAAAGGAAAAGGGAAAAGAAATAAAAGACTCATATTATATGAATAAGTGGAAGAAGAAAAGAGAAGAAAAATAAGAGAAATCTGTTTACTATATGTTGAACAGTTAAACTAGTTCCTCTTTGAAGTTGAATTTTGATCAGTTATCTTACGCCACTTACCCAGATGATTCCTTCCCTTTTATCTAAAGCCACGTTACAACCTTAACAAAGACCTCTTGATTGACTTTGTATAGTAGTAAGACTGTGGAGAGTGAGAATATAAACAAGCTTATGGTAGTGTTAATTCAGTAAAGTAAGAGTGAAACACATACCCTTAAACACTGAGTATGAGTGAATAAATAAAAATCCAGTGAGAGGGTGTTGTGGGAATTAAATTGTACTACTCTTTCTTTTGAGAACGCATGTTATGATTTTATGACTGGTGAATTATGGTTGTTTGCTTGAAATGGATGTGTCATTGATTTTAATAAGTCTGAATACTTTGGTATCTCATTATTGATCAGTTTTCTGCCTGATATTCATTAAGCATGACTAGCCGTCTTCAAACTTTCCCATAGTTTTATTCTAATTAGTTGCTGAGGACAGCAATGTTCAAATCTGGGAATTGTTTGATAAACCTTTAGTTTATCTTATTTTATAGACTAAATTAATATAAAATATCAAGTTAAATAAGTCAAAAACTAAGGTTTAATATAATAATCATGAACATTATCTGAATTTTTGTTTAATGGAATCATCTTTGCTATTTTTTAGGGATTTGTTGACAAAAGGAGTCAAAGATGAAGATTGGATAAATAGAGATCACAACTAGAAAAGATAAGATCAAGAGATGATAGAAGAAGATCAAAAACAATAAGATTGAGGATCTTATCAAGTTGTTAGAAGTGGGAGCTTAAGCCCCCATTCAGAAGCTTAAGCTCCCTAAAAACGCAAATAGCTACTGCCTCTGGGCGCTTAAGCCCCCAACTCAGGGCTTAAGCGCGCCACAAGAAGAAAAAGTTGTCGCGAGGAGCGCGCTTAAGCGCCCTTCAGAGCGCTTCAGCGCGCAACGCGAATCAGAATTCACTGTCCTAGGGCGCTTAAGCGCGCTACAACAGGCTTAAGCGCCCAGACAGATCCAACTTAGGCCCATTCGAGTTTTCTACTAGGATACGAACTCTTGGCCAATAAAAGGGCCATTGGGGACCAGAAATACATAACTTTTAGATTGCTAAACAACTCTTGGGTGCTTGGAGGCGGAGGGAACGCGAAGAAACATCAGATTCATGTTCGTGAGCGGCGGAGACGGATCAACGTCAAGTGTTCACTGGAGATTTTGAAGATCCACCAATCACCTATGGAGTTTGGGGGAGCCTTTCTATTTTCTTTTGTTCTTGATTTTGCCATGTCCGGCTAGTTCTTTAAGTAGTTAGGGTTAGATGGATTTTAGTCGATTTATTATGCTTTGAATAATTCGTACGTTAATTTTCCTTTTTATCATGAATGAAGTTATCTGTTTTTAATGCTTTATATAGGCTTGAATCTTATATAATGATCATCGGTAAATGCATGACAATAGGGATGTTGGTGTGTGATCCATATCTGATAATTTCATCGTAAACGCTATGATTCTAGGAATAGACATAGAGTTTGCGTAACCTTAAGATTCTTGAACTTAATGCTTGCATTCTTGGGGAATAACCGGGGAACTAGGGTTCTTTCAAGTTTGTAAAGGTTTTAGGGTAACAAGGGATTGAGCTCTAATAACACGCGAAAGAATTGGTTAGATTGATATTAAGGACGGTTAACGTAAAGAAGGACTTTGAATCATAATAAGGAGATTAAAGGAAATCGAACCCCTAGCTACGTTCTTTTACATTCTTAAATCACATCTTTAATTTCTTGTCTTTAATTCTTGCAAGTAATTAGCTTAATATTTAATATTTCAATTTTACAATTCAAATCCTGTTTCCAAATACACTTTCGATTGTCCAACTAAGTTTGCGATAGTGAATTAGTGCTTGAACCGTAATCCTCGTGGGAACGATCTCTTACTTAATCATATATTACTTGTACGATCGGTGCACTTGCCGTGAGTAGCAACAATAAGACATTAAGAGAAAGGAAGAGAGAAACAACAAAAGAGAATTTGAATTGATTCCATTTTGCATAACAACAATTACATGGTTATATATATATATATATATATATATATATATATATATATATATATATATGGAAACTACTGTCAAGTGATACAAGGAATCCTAAAAGGAAGTTACAATAATTACAAATACTAAATGAAGTTACAATATTTTATTTAAAAAGAACATAACCGCAACTAACTGGTAATATGATCCACAACCTTGACCCGATGCGTTGATTGGTGAAGTTGGACTATAAGGATGGACAAATTATGATCAAACACTTAAACACCTATAAAGGGCTTGTGAAATAATTAACAAAGATTGAGATGAAAATTGATGATGTATTTGTTGGAGACAAAACAATCACACACACACGATCACAATTCAAAAAAGAGAGAAAGGGAAAAAAAATTTGAGACAACGATTTTCCTGGGTTACGTCCAGCAATATGCACTATATTCTCTTCACCGCACTCGTTGCTGTAACATCTCGTCTAATTAGGAATCTATTTAAATTGCAATTAGGAATGTGGTAGAGTACTTGCCTTCAGATTATATAAATGTTTGCTTTAGGGTGGAGTTAAATTAAATTAGGAAATTATTGATATTACCATGGAAGGTGAGTACCTATTTTATGCATGTGAAACTCTAGCTATGAGTATAGGAATAATTTAATTATAATATATAGAAAGCATAACACTACTTAGAATTATACGAGTACTCATTAAAAATATGTGATTAATATTATTACAAAGAATAAACTCTTAGTTAATAATTGGATGGCACATAAATTAATAAGGCAAGGGTTAATTCCTAAGATAGGAGAACAATTGATACTTGAACACTAAACCTTATCCTTGACTAATCCTAAGAAATCAGTGTGCATGCCCTCTCATTGGTCAAAAGACCACACCCTATCCTCCCTCGTCACTTTTGTTGCATGTCCGCCACTTGTACAACCCATGGATACTTGGATTTTTCCCTTCATGTTTCGGCCAAACTCCATCTTTGGGGACAAAAATATTCACTTTAAATCAATTGGCTGAAAACTAATCTCTTCCCTTATCCACTTCAAGCATGGAAGAAAAACTTAGCTGAGCATCATTCCTCTAGCGCACAAAAAGAACAACAGAACCGATCGTGCACATTGGGTCTAGGCCAGAAAACGCAGCCACTCGCTTTCTTCCACCAAGACCGTGAATCTCTCAAGAGAGAAATTTCCATCTAAGCTTCCATGGGTACTCCTTTCACCCTTCGGCCGAGTAACCACCAGCAAGGAGGTGAGATGCTCATCATTTTTGGTTCCTTTCCTACTCCACCAGTTCTGACTAAGTCCCTCCTTATGTGCACATGATGTGGCTCGTTGGATGCTGTCTCCCACTGCATGCAGAGTGTGTCCGAAACTCAGCCTCATTCCTCTGCCCTCCTTGTGCACGGTCTCACCAATTCAAGGAGGTATGGTGTTTTCGTCACATTTTTGTCTCCCCAGGCTCCTTCCGATTTCTAAAGAAATACTTCCATCCCTTGTAGCTGTGGTTCTGAATTTTTTGAAGAGTAGATAAACTCCCTTACATGTGGCTGAATTCGCGAGCTTGGGATAGGAAAGGGTGAGAACCTTAGCACCTACCTTGGGGATTATCTTCTTGGCTGATTGGTGAACCGTGGAGTGCATACAAGGAAGTAACCTAACCTAAACCAAGACTTCTCACCCTTCTCTGTTTCGGATTTGTGTGCAGCCTAGGAGAATGTAAGTTCCTTATTCTTTTTACTTCAAATTCTGCTGCGTTGGAACATTTGGTGTATGCCAGCTTAGGACCCGATGTTGGGAGCTTGGAACAGAAGTCTCTTTTAGAAGGGTTGGACTGTTTTGGTTGGACCTTACGGTGCATCAAATTTTGTATGCATTAAACTAATTGGACAGCATGCTCTAGGCTTTCCCCTTTAGCGCACAATGGGAGTAGAAATGTAACAAATGTAGATAACAAATCATGAGCCTCTTTAAGGTGAAAAACCGTGTAGGAAGGCTTGGGAAACCTTGGACAATTCTGTTATTAATAAGTTAGCAAAAAGAATCGGAAGTCAGAAAAATTATTAAAAAAAAATTGTTTATGTCATGAACTTAGAAAATAGTATGCTAGAAAGCCTAAACCGCCCCTTAGTCTTGTGGAAAAGGTTGTGACAATAGGATTTTGGTGCATCTTGTGAAGGCTAGAAAATCGAATAGTGAGTTTATAAGAATAGCTCTTATTAAGTGTCGGTCTGTTTTGGTAAAGTAAGTCAACGTGCCTAACTTGCAGTAGTATATTTTATGATACAGCCTGATTAAAGGTCACTTAGCACTTCCATGGTTCGTAGCACGGGTTATGTAAATGGAACTGTCATAAGCACCTATTAATGTTAAGTAATCGAACCTGTGCATGCTAGATACTCTGAATTTCACTACCGTTAATAAGTTATTAAGTTAACATGAAGACAGGAATTGGTTAGTATAAGAAGCGTGTTAAAACCGATTTAAAACACACGAACTTGGAAGGCTTGGAATTGTTTATAAATAGTAGATTAGTATGAATAAAATTTTGATTTGTTGTGCACTTGATTAGGTGCGCATAAACCTTGAATGTGGACTGAGTTCGCTGTTGTTTGATTTATATTTGGGCACACAAGGTAAGTGTTAGGTGGCATTACCTATTGTGATTATTAGCTAGTGTATAGAATTGTGAATTGTTGCTCACATATGCCTTGGACTGTATTCTATTATATGATATACGTGTGCTGCCTATGAATGTGACAAATGGAAACTCTGCTATGAGAAGTAATGGTTATGCAACAGCTTGGTATGGAAATTACATGAAAGATATGCTAGTATGATGATGATTTCGTCATGCATATGCACATCATATTCATCTGTTTCTTTTGTGAGTGTGAAGCATATCATGGCATACAACATTGTGCATCCAAGTTAGAAGCAGAAGTATATAATTAAAGTAAGCATATGATTGAGCACGCATCATATAGGCATCCCTCCGATACCAGGGTATGGGACACTTGGCTTCCGTCCGCATAGGCCACAGTTGGAATTCACCTTTGAGGGAGCCATTATGGAATATTCACTATGTATGTTAGTACGCGCACGACGGTGCTATGAGCGTAATGATGGCGTTATATACGCACTATGATATGTTAATATTTCTCCAGAAAATGAAATGTTTATGTGACTGTTTTATAATTTTGTACCTAGTCTAATATTATTGCAATAATGGTTTTGCTATCACACTACTGGGATTTTTCTCACCCCTTTGGGGCTGCAATTTTTATAAAATTGCAGGAGGACGAAAGAGCATATGAAGACATGGTTATTTTGGATATTAGCTGTTAATTGCTGATGTTTGGATTTTTGCTGTTGCTGTTTATTTGATGGATGACTGTATTATTTTGGGAAGTTTGGATTACTGTTGGAACTATGATTTAGCTACAGTTTTAAGACTGTTATGATCAGTTATTACCTTGGAAAACAAAAAATTCTGAAAACGTTTTGCGAAAAAAAAAATTTCTGAACGTTTTATTAAGTGCTGATTTATAAACCGTTTTGCGAGCACTTTGCGAGTTATATTACGAGAGAGGCAAACGACCTCCGAATTGCTATTATTTTATATGCACGCGAAGCCCCCGACGTGCTCTTTCTCTATAACAAAGAATATTTTTTTGAATTGTTGAACTCGATTTTATATGAATTTTATAAGACAGAAAGGTCTGCCAGGAAATTAAACATTTTCAGCAAGCTAGGAAATTTTTAAAGTCTACTCTGATTTTTGTATGTAACCAGATTTCATCATAAGTTTTAATTAGCAACAAAAAGATGTGTTTTCAATATCAAAGTAATGATGTCAAAACTCTAATCCGCTTAGCAAACAACTCTCTTGGATGCATAAAAAGGAGGGTGTTACAGTTGCAGTACTTAGTTTACAAGAATAGTTGTTGTTATAGTTTTCTAAATACTAATGTTCTATTGTAAACATAGTGACTTATAAAGAGTGACGGTGAGATTAATATAGTAGAGAGAAGCTGAACATAACCTACATTCAGTGAATTAGGATAAATTACTCTGTCAAATCTCTCTTTCCTTTCTCTTTTGTTTTTCGATTTGTGCGTGTCGATTTCGAACAGGGACTATGGAAGAGAAAAATTCGAGAATGAGATAAATCTCGAGGTCGTTCAAAATCAAGAACCAAGATAGTATGTCGTTACTATGGAAGTCAGCCTACGAGAAGTTTGAATGTCGAATTCTAAAGAAAAACCCAAGCCTACGGAGAAAACCACCTCGACTAACACAAAAACTCCTACAAAGTTGGGAAGAGTGACAATTTTGTCACGTTTGGCAAAAATATTTACCAAACTGCCACGCCAACAGTAAATTTTGCCAAAATGTGTAGCGAAATATGCCGCGTGGCATTTTGGCAAAATTTACTGTTAGCGTGGCAGTTTGGTAAAAATTTTTGCCAAACATGACAAAATGGTCACTGTTCCTAAAAAGTTAATATCTTCCTAGTTTGGAAATATAATTACCTAAACGATGCTTACAACAACTGTTGGTAGATAGTTGAATCGGGTGCATTCTTTCATTTTACTCCTCTTGAGTTTTTTTTTTTTTTTCATCCTATAAAAGTAGTGACTTCGGCACAGAAAAGATAAGAAACCAAGTTAGGAAAATAATGTACTAAAATAACTATTTAATCAATGTACCAATCAAAATTAATGTACTAATCTTCAATCACAATTAATGTACCAATCACAATTAGCATATCAATGAGATTAACTTTTGACTGTATCAATCATAATTAACTTTTGACTGTATCAATCACCAATAACTTTTGAGGGCCATAACTTTTAATTCGGATATCCAAATCAAATATTTTTTTATTTTATTTCACATAATTTTTCAAGATCTACTCAATGACATCTCATTTGACATATTTTATCTCTTATAAACTATGGGTGTTCACAGTCTGGATTGGATCGGTTTTGAAATCAAAAATCATCCGATTCAATCCCTTCGGTTTAATCATGTAATTATCCATTCGGTTTGGATTTTTTTTCAAATCCGATCCAATTCAATCCAATTTTTTCGGTTTGTATTGGATCGGTTTTCGGTTTTTTGAAAATTCTAAAATTTGTTTCATAATTATTATGCAAATAACATCTTTAGTATATATTGACTTTGCAAATTTATTTATTTTTAAAAAATAAAAGCATCAGTAAACGATAATATAGTTTTTTTTTGCAATGAGATATGAAGCTCTACGCAAATGAAATTTTGTTGATGAGATGTGACTAGGTTTTTTCTTGAATTTAGTTGATGGGTTAATGAGTCTTGGGTTTAAAAATTTTTAGGCTATGAATCGGGAAAAGCTCAAGTAAGTAAAGGGGAATTAATATATTAGATCGGTTTTCATCAACCAATCCAAAATCCGATCCAATCTAATTAAAATTTTCGATTTTTATTCGGTTTTTGATTTTTCGGTTTTCGGTTTATTCGGTTATTGATTTTTCGGTTCGGTCACCGCAGTTTGAATCGGTTTGAATTGGTTGATGAACACCTTATTACAAACATAGTTCGAATTTGTAACAATAGGAACAATTAATATACCAATCACCGATCACAATTAATGTATCAATCGTATTTAAAATAAATATTTTTTCAAAATCTAAATAATTTTAATTTTTATTAAAAATACTTCTAAAATAAATATAAGATATAAAAAACAGTTTTATGAGAAATCGATCAAAACGAGCTCTAAGTCTAACTAAACGTTTTAAGACCCATTTCCTTTACAAAACAACGTCCATGTGAGCTTTCAGAAGTTCATCTCCGTGTGCATCGTGAATTATCTTCTTCATCTTGGCACCATTCATAGCTCCGCCTCCATTCCAGTCTTTATCATTACCCCATCATCATTATCTTTCAAGAAGAAGACACAGCCAACATTTACTTTCAGAATAGATTCATTAGCTTTTGCCCAGTGCGTGGCCATATTCCGAGACAGACCACAATGAAGACCAATCACCCGAGTCTTATGAAAAGCTAGAAGCTTTAACTTCGCACCAGCGACAACGCCCTCAGCATTGTTAATCACTTTCGCGGGAATAAATTTTTGGTGCTATGCACTAAGATTCAGTGCATTTTATTAATGAGAACATTACACATCATGAGAAAGAAAAAAATTGACAGAAACAAAAATTAGCTGACATGTAATATTTATTGATAGGATGTACTGAATATTTGGTGCATCAGTAACACCAAAAATTTATGAGAGTGGATCTATGAAAAAATGGTAATGTGGTTATGTTATTTAATCACAATCATTTATTGATGATGAGATAAGAGAGAGAAAAATATATAATTTTTAGATGAGTAGTTGTGATCAAATAACATGATCACATCATCACTTTTTCAGATGTGATTATCTACTCCCAAAATTTATACCTTCCCCTGTCATCGTGCTTTTGCTCCTCCCATATACCAATGTAGATCATAAATACAAAGTGCTACTTGCTCTGAGCAATAGTCCTTCAAACTAGGGACCAGTCGCTTCTGCAATGTTCCTGTCGCATATCTATTTTGATAGCACTTTTAAACGAGAAAATTTTTCTCATGTTAGTGACTCAAAGCATATGTGGGTTTCACCTTTAATTTTTTTCTCTTTCCACTATTTTGTGGGATCCACTTATACAATGTGTCACTAACATGAGAAAAATTTTCTCCTTTAAAAGGAGAAAATGTTTTCCCTTATTATATATAATTAAAACAAAAAAAATTATTTTAAAATCATATCTTAATTAACAGATTAATTAACACTAAATATAATTTTAAAGAAAATTAATTACATACATTATCAGTTATTGAATATTTTTTTCATAATTAATTCCAATACGCATTAGACATTATTTATTATAGTTTTAAATTAATAATCAGCATATATATATATATGTGAGTTTTATTA
Source organism: Gastrolobium bilobum (assembly GCF_033153095.1). Classification (NCBI taxonomy): domain Eukaryota; kingdom Viridiplantae; phylum Streptophyta; class Magnoliopsida; order Fabales; family Fabaceae; genus Gastrolobium; species Gastrolobium bilobum. Next base: position 125,792 of record NW_026895097.1, on the reverse strand, counting down.
ATCTAAGAGAGAAATTTTCTCATATTACAAAGACAATCATATGTGAATCCATTCACTTATAAAAAATATAAAAAAAGAAAAAAATAACATAAAAATAAATGTATGTATAAGAGAGAGAAATACTTTCTTATAATATATATATATATATATATATATATATATATATATATATTTAACATTATTATAAGTGTTGCTATACGCATTTCACGTATTATTTAGTGCCAATAAACTCAGAGTTATCCATTTAATCACTTCTTCCAACAAACTCATTCATGGCTTTTCCAAAATGACATCAATCAATCAGAAGTGCATAAATCAAGCAAAAGTGTAATGATTACACATCAAACCAGTCGAACGATGGATATCATCCCCACAAGACTGATAATATTTCTATAGGATAGCAAATCCCATTACAATACTGATTGATATGTGAGGAAGTTGTACGGGATATCAAATGAATATCCCTACAGGTAGAGGGCTCAGCTCAAGAGTGACTAGTTGGTTTTGTTGAGAACAGTGACCAAAGTGTCACGTTTGGACAAAAAAATTACCAGATTGTTACGCTAACAGTAAATTTTGTCAAAATGTCACGCGGTATAATTCGCTACACAGTGTAGCAAAATATGCCACGTCAGAACGCACAGAACCAAAAATGCCACATATCAAATTTTGCAAAATTCACTACACAAGGGAGTCAATTTCTCAAAATTCGCTATACAGGGTAACAAATTTCTCAAAATTTGACATGTGACATTTTTGGTTCTAACATGGCATATTTCGCTATATTATGTAGCGAATTACTTGCATACATAATTTCCTACACTGTGTAGCGAATTATGCCGTGTGGTATTTTGACAAAATTTACTGTTATCGTGACATTTTGATAATTTTTTTGTCTATACATGACAAAATGGTCAATATCCCGATTTTGTTGATGGTGGCTTGTGGCACGTGTACTATTATCGAAATTTCAGCCGTCAAAGGATGCAACTGCTCCACTCAACTCTCAGCAAGCAAGGCTTCTTTATTGTGTCAGCTACGAAGCCAAATCCCCAACTTTCCCTTCCTAAATTTTGAGGTTTAGTATGGTGGACCCGGTACTTATGGTCTCTTCCAGAAATGGTAAAAAACAAGGGAGTGAGAGAGAATTTCCTAAAAAGTGAGGGATTGGGATGGAAACATAATTTTCCAAAATTAAAAAAGAGATCACCTAATTATCATAGTCCCGGATCACTATATAAAATTTCTTAAATTTGAAAGAACATTTGAATTTTTGTTGCATTTTTAATTTATAATCTTAATTTTATGCAAGAATGTACTGATTTTTTAAAGTTAAAAAAATCCCATTCTTTTTGAAAAATGAACGACCTCAATAAACTCTCAATCACACATTATATGAGTAGGGTTAGTAAAATATCAATATTTTAAATCGACATGTTTTTGACCTGTTTAACCATTTTATACACTTCTTACATCATGAAACAAACATTTTGGCCGTAATATGGCAAAAAGAAAGAAAAAAAAAACAGAAATTACATCAATCTCAAAATCAAATTAATGATTTATAGCAACGAGAGTCGCTGTTGGGTCAGCAGGATTGCCACAATACTGTTATGTGACACAATTCTGGTCATTTGTCACAAAATTTTCTCCCTTCCCCATCCCATTTCCTTCATGAAAATATTAATTAGAATTATAAAAAAATATAATGATATCAAGTATATCTAAATATTTATAATTCTTCTCAAGAATCATAAACTTTTATGACAAGTCTGACACTTAAAGCAATTAAAAACTATACATGGTATCACTTACCATCTTAAATGATATCAATTATTTTATATCATTCTAGAAAAAGAAAAACCAATTATTAATCTGTTATTATTAAGAATAAATTTGATATTTTTAAAATTTTAAAATATTTATAAAGAGTCATTGTGTTAATTATTATTCAATTCAATGAACTTAATCTTATTTTTTAAATGATAATAATAATAATAATAATATTTAAATACTAATTATTATTTATTAAACTAAATAATATTTAAATTAAATGAATGGATATAAATAAAATAGGAAGTAGAATTTGGAATGAATGGTCAAATATTCTATCAGGTGAGAGCAATCACTAGTTGAGAAGTACAATTTTTATATAACATTGCTTTAGTAATTTTTTAAATAGTAAAATTATATATATACCAATCAAACACATCATTTTTTATTCCTCAAATATATGCTATAATTATTTTACGGAAAAATATTTTTCATATTGTATGAAAAATATTTTTTTATGTTGTGAATCTTCGATTTATGTATAATTCTTTAATTTTTTAATAAATGTGGAAACAATTATCATGCAACGTCAAAAAATAAATCCCATTATTTTATGGTGCAAATGACATTTTTCACTATACAGTTGATTTATTTGCTTCTATCATTTTTTAAATGCAATTTTACAGTTGTTTTTAACCATAGAATATTAAGGAATATTCGAATTTTAAATTTAAAAGCGTCTGTTGCGATGGCTACTGCATCGTTAAGTTGACAAGGTAGAGCATGATTTTCACGAGATGAAGCCATGATTAGCACACAGAGAAACAGAAACAGAAACGGGGTCTGTATGCATGCGAACAGTCTTTTAGAAGATTTTAAGAATGATTTGTTTCCCTTTACCGGGAAGGGTTCTTGTAAATTACTCGTTGCCGAAGTTATAAATACATTAATTCAATTTCAATCGTATATTGAATTTGGTATATTTATAGTCAAATCATATATCTTCATTTGGTGTTGGATTAAGTTCCGACATATTTATATTTTATATGTACAGTTGACAACATGGTATTTATTTTTCAAAAAAAATCCAAAGTTCCAGAAAGAACATGGAATTGCACGTGACATGCATGGTGGATAAACAACATCTTTGCCTATTTTAAGAGAATTTTAGCTGACCTAATTAATTTTATATTAGTTGCATAATAACATCTGGTAGATAATCTGTAAGTCAATAAATGTATTACAGTGATACTTCACAGCTAGTTTTTTTTTATTAATTATTTTAAAATAAACAATGTTAAGCAGACAACTAACAAAATTAAAGATAAAATCAATAATCCTATCAGTAGTAACAATCATTTAGGATAGTTTTTATTTTTGGTAAAGGGATATCATTTGAAATGATTAATTGGCCATTTCCCTTAATTTTGTATTTTTATCAATCATTTTTTATAATTTTTCCATCCATTCTTTTTCTGATGATTATTTCAGTTTGGAATATTCGATAAAATGCTTGTCATCATTATTTTATTTTTTTGAAGAAATACGAAACTTGATTTGATTATTTTTTTATACATTATACTTGACTTTGAAACAAATTGAGATGTACTTTTCGTTTGAATTTTGTTTGGTACATACTTTTTGATACATTTTTGTTAATAAATGAATGTTATGCAAATTATATTTAATAAAAAAATAATTAAAATTAAATATTTTATTTATATTTTAAAAGTCTAACAAAATTCTTTATGAGTATAAAATAAATTTAATCATCTAAAAATATCCGGTTCATATCTTATTGATTCATATTTATTATATTTAAAAATGTTAATTTGTGGATAAATTAATTTTTACTATATCTTTTCTCTTAAAAATTAACATATATTATCATTGATTTTGTTTAAAACACACATCTTTTAATTATATTATATATTTTTAATAACATACATTACTTTTATTATCATTTTAATTTAAATTTTATTTCAATTATTAAATAAGTAAATGGGCTGAACTGGATTAGCTTGGTCAGGAAAAAATGTCGTAGACTTCTGAACCGGTGGTTCATAAATGTAGTGGTGGAGCCAGGCTTCAATTGGAGTCGGGGTCAAAAAATTATATGTGTATGTATTTTTTTTAATTTCTTTAGTTCATAATATAATATATTTAAATTATATTAAATACAAAATGCCTAACCAGGGAGCATAAAAAATGGTTATTTATTAAATATATTTTTTTTTTTTTATATAAGTGAAAATGGAACACGTAACTTAATACAACTTACTCAAATCTCTCACCAAATATATTTTAATTTTTTGATAAGGCCAAATTACAAATTCTAGCCCGGGCCAAATTATAATTTTAGACTAGGTCAAATTATAATTAATTATATAATTATACATGATAATTACAATTTGTTAAGATTTAGCTCGGACCGAGGTCACCCCCAAGTAGCATGTGGCTCTGCCACTGCATAGATGTATCCTAGGAGAGTCTAGTTTGTTGATTTAGGGGTGCTCTTAGAAGCCATGGTATAGACTACGACTCTGTTAAAGCTTCTCATGTATATGTGTATCAAGGGGGAGTGTGTGAAAGTGACTAAGACGTGGTACCATTTGTGCAGAGTAACTGCATATGAAGTGAGTAGAGAAGAAGATGATGCCCCTTCTACGAGTGAGGGGAATATTTAGAGAGGGAAAATCCCTATCAAACGTGGGGGAAAAAAGCATAGGACTGTCACCTAGTAAGCCTAGTCTTTTCAGGCTAGACATGCTGAACCTCTGCCTAATGAGCAAGGGCAGCAGTGCGAGGGGGAGGAATATATTCTAGTGATGAGCTTCAATGGCTCTTCATAAGTTCTCTCTAAAAGATTTTAGATCCGATTGGGCTATAGATGTGAGCTGGCCAGAACAACTTATAATATATGTTGGGTTAGATTAGCCAATTTACACTAGCTACACATTATATTTCTTTTAATTTATTGTTTTAATATTCTATACGAATTTAAAAGAATGCACCAGTGCAACTAAACTCACTTTTTATATATTTTTCTCTCTTGGGTTCAGTGTTTATCATTTTAAACGACACAATTTTGTGTCATTTTCAATGAAATGACGTCATTTTGATGTGTTTTGTCATTTTTCTCTAATTTATAAAATTAGAAATAAAAAGAAAATGGAGGGGAAAAATATAAAATCTTGTCAAAATGACATAGTTTCATTAAATATGACTTTTGTATCATTTAAAATGACAAATATTTTTTTCTTTTTTTAATTTACAATTCTTTCAAAAGTCTGAATGAATTTAAAAGAATCCTTAAAAATTAAAATACAACTATACGAACCAGTTTATATATTATATTTATGGTTTTAGGGCATGTTTGGAGCACATGATAAACAAGATAGGATATGATAACTTATCATATCTTACTTTTATCTCTTGTTTGGTGGGTCAATAAGATATGATTAGCTTATCATATTGTCTCATTTTATCATATCCAATACATGATTTCTTATCCTATGAGGGGAGCTGGGTTAGGATTCAATAGGATATGATACAAATATTGGATACTCAATATATCCCCACGCTACCCAATATATTTGTATTTATTGCATTATATTTTGTTTTTTGTTTTCTCATTTCTCCTTCTACATAATCTTATCAGATTGTTCATCAGGTGATCATCAAACACATGACATGATATCGGCTTATTAGCCTCATATCATATCCTACCCTTATCAACATCATATCATATCCTATCGTTATCCTATCCTGTCCACCAAACGAGCCCTTATTGTGTGTCATTTAAAAGGACATAAGTTGTGTCCTTTTAGTGACTTACACAAAGTATGACCGGTCATATTTTGCGTAAATATGAAAAGTTACTTTTTTTCAATTTACACGTCAGCGATGTGACTGAGGAGAGAGAAAAAAAAAGTAATTTTTTTATATTTACACAAAGTATGACCGATCATATACTTGTGTAAAACACCTAAAAGAACACAAGCTTGTGTCATTTAAAAGGATACTTTTTCTGTTATCAAAAAAAAAAAAGGATACTTTTTCCATATATATATTTATTAGAGGCATGATATACTTACCACCAAAATAGTTTACCACATTTACAACCAACTTAATCACCGTTAATTTTCGTCAATCTAACGGTTATAATTTATTGGATCATATTTATTAATTAATTTTTAATTTTCTATAAATTCAATAAATTATAACCATTAGATTTACGAAAATCAACCGTTATTAAGTTGGTCGTAAAGGTGGAAAACTATTTTGGTGGTAAATATATCCTTCCCAATTTATTATTTATTATTCTTAAATATTTAATATCATTGGCCAAAAAGGTTGAGATGTGGGTTTCATATATATATATGCACATTAACAAATAGTCACCTCGTTCTCGTTCTCAACCCTCTTTCCTTCTCTCCCTCTCTGGTCTAGCCAATATTACATCAAAGACAAATGGAAGAGACCAAATCCAGGTTCAAGCGAATTTGCGTGTTCTGTGGGAGCAGTTCGGGGAAAAAAGCTAGCTATCAAGAAGCTGCTGTAGAACTTGGCAAGGAGCTGGTAATGTATCCTCTCTTTTTTTATTAAATTTTTTTTTTTTTGGTTAGAATCTCCTGCTACACCATACATAAAAGAGGCCAACTGGTTTCTTCTGGAGAGGAGTTTTTCAGCAAAAAATAAGTAAATAAAATACGCTTTAGTTTTTCATCGTTTATCAAATCCTGCGTTTATTCTTTTTGTCTCTTTTGTTTTTAATCGCTTGTCAAAATTTGTTCTTGCGAAAAGCGAATTCAGCCGCATTGCTATATTAAGCTTTCTTTGTTCTATATCTAACTTTTCCCCTCCTATAAATTTTTTACATGTTAATGATCCGTTTTGATTTCTCGCTCTGGAATTCTATATTTGCTTCTTTTTCTTTTGCTTTTAGTAAAAGGAAATAAACAAGCACTCGAGTCGCAACGCGGGCTTATGATTGTTAAGGAGTGAGTGTATGGTTTAGGGTTTAAGTTTGGCATGAGAGAGAGAGAGAGAGAGAGAGATTGCTAGCTGTAATATGCCTGTCAGTTGAGCAGCCTTCTTGCATGATCTTTGTTTTCCCAATACTATGTTATTTGTTACAACACAATAAATTTCTTAAATTGAAAACAAAAAAAAAAAAAAAAACCCCAGAAACACATAGTTCCACATTTTCCCAGGGAACCAAACGTGCTACCTAGGTATCATTACTCTATGAAGCGTGTTCTTAGCCTTTGGCATTCCCCACAAGCTTCCATCAACAAAAACCTCTATGATTTTTCAATATGGCCAGGGGTTGTCACTTGTCACCCCAAACATGGTCAGCACTCTCACTACCATTCCTTTTTTTCATTGTTTTAAAATATTTTATTTTTAGCATCTTACCCCTTTGGTTGCTATTGATTATTATTGACCACATCCTCCACTAAATCGTTATAATAAAATTTTATTATTTTAGCCATGTCCGAACAGTTGGTCTGGTTTGTTTAATTGTTTTCATGATGAATGTAGTGACACGCGTCTACTTGGTTTGCTTTTTCGATGTGTTTTGAAGGTTGAGAGAAGGATTGATTTGGTCTACGGAGGTGGTAGCGTGGGGCTAATGGGTCTCGTTTCTCAGGCAGTTCATGATGGTGGGCGCCATGTTCTAGGGTTTGTTCTCTCTATTTCTCTCTCACACACTCCCATTCCGTCTTGTGTTTGTGTGTATTATGAGAATTGGCCAGCTTAATCACTTTTGCTGATCCTCGTTTTTTTTTTTTCTTTTTTCTTAAGAAGTTGAATGTACTTTGGTGTTTCTACTTGATTCATGAGTGTTTCCCTATATTTTCTGGGTAATGTGTTGCAATAACCAATGTAGAACATTACGGAATTTCTTAATCATATATAAGTTCCGAATGTAGCTTGAAAGGGAGCAACTTGGATATAAATAAAATAATTTCACAGGGATCAATATAACAGGCCTTCTGCACCGTTGCTGTTTTTTTTTAAGAGTGTGACCTTTACCGGTAGTTAGAAGCTTCTTGAGTAGCTTTGTTCTATTGGATAAAGTTGAATACCTTTTAGCCCTTTCAGAAAGGGACGGTAGAAAGTTTTTACACAGCAATTGGAGCAGACATGATGTTTATAAAAAAAAAATTTATTTTCTTGCACTTTGTAGACAACATAGATTCCTTGTTCCACATTAAATTAGTTTAAGACCGTTCTTTTGTCTTTATGTGATTCACCAAAAATAATCTTAAAATTTTTTTTTTTTTACCTTCGACCATTGAAATGGTGAGACCTTTTTGTGTTTTTATTTTGGTTCTGACCATGGACATGTTTGTGCAGGGTTATCCCGACATGTCTCATGCCAAGAGAGGTATATCCCTTTAGGCCTTTATCACTCACTATTTTGTAGTTCATTACATGGTGATAGCACAATTAATTGATTTAAAATTCAAATATTAGCTAGTTAGATTCAATATGGAAGTCATCAATGAGTTATGATAAATATTCATGGTTATGTTGCGAATGCAGATAACGGGTGATCCTATTGGGGAAGTGAGAGCCGTATCTAATATGCATCAAAGGAAAGCCGAGATGGCCCGTCAAGCCAATGCCTTCATTGCCCTCCCTGGTAAGGATTTTAATTTTCTCATACAAAGAGCTATACTCATATGAAGGGGGATATTTGATCTTTGAGCAACACATAGAGCTATACTCATTTTTCATCCAACAGGAGGATATGGAACCCTTGAAGAATTGCTGGAAGTAATTACATGGGCTCAGCTTGGGATCCACAGCAAACCTGTAAGATCTTCCTCATTTCCAATCTTGAATTAGACAATATAGGTGACATAGATTAGGTGGATACCAATGACATTTCATTAGTTACAAACTTCGTTGACCAATATACAATATGTAACATAGCTGGTAGAGAAACGTATGGGAGAGGTGCCTGAAAGATGGGAAAATATCGTAATATGATAGAAACCGTGGCTTTCAAAATGAAACAAATAATCTCCATTGCCCTCTTGTGAGCTCTCTGGGATAATTTCTACTATACATAAAATGTAAACTAGTTGTTATCAAAATAAAAATAAAAAATGTAAACTAGTCAAATTCCTTTTATTTATGTTTTCCTTCGGCTATCTAAAGCACATACTAGTAGGTATCATCAGTTGCTATGTTACTTAGATAGTCAAATTATTTTGGTTAATTAACCAAGTTGATTATTGGATATGATTCGGTGAATAAAGTTTTATTAGCTTGGGATTCATGTCTATATATATAAATATGTTCAATAACTAGGAAGCTTCTAAACAACCGGTACATGTGGGCTATTTAATTAAGATTCGCAAGAGTGGATAGAGCCTCCAATTGTGTAGTTAATCGTTGTCACGTTACATTATATGAAGGTTCTCCCTGTTTGGATGGGAGGAAAATGTTACATAACTAATATAAAATGCATGACAAAAAACCGCAAAAACAAATAAACTTGTTGGTCAATGAAGATTGGTGGTAACATAGTGTCTGTTTGTTAATTATGTGAGGTGCAGGTGGGGCTGTTGAATGTGGATGGATTTTACAATTCCTTGTTGTCTTTCATTGACAAGGCCGTTGATGAAGGCTTTATTTCCCCCACGGCACGTCGCATTATCGTGTCAGCACCCACAGCCAAACAATTGATGCTAGAACTAGAGGTGCGTCAATATTGCTTCTCACTTTATAAATATAAAATGATCAATATTTTGTGGTGCAAGAGAGATGATTCCTTTCCTTTGAGAAAAGCAAAGTTGAAATGTAGTATTAATACTAATTTAGTTAATGCATGTGGCTAAATCAAGTTGGGCTATATTCGATGTCCTTGAATGGAGCTAAATGTATCATTAATGTTTTTTGGAGGCAGGAACATGTTACTGAGCAAGATGAGTTTGCATCCAAGTTGGTGTGGGAAGACAGACTAAATTATGTGCCTGAATCAGAAGTTGCCATGTGATCGATCCTCTTTATAGCTGATTCGTGAACCACGGTTTTTGGGTTTTTAGCTATCATTTTGAGTACATATGAATCCTCCATCATATACGGGCATAGGAACCGTAGAAGTCAATACGGTTTTTTTTTTCTTTCAACCTTTTGTTAATGCCCCTAGTATACGGAAAATGAGGGTAGTTCAAAAATGTGGAAAATCTTTAATGAAAGTTATGGTACCGTTGCCTTTGCAACGACGAGATGCGAATCATTCCACTTTTTTATTTTTGTCTCTTAATTACTTGATTCATATAATTAATTAATCAAAGATTTTGTTCATACTTCTAAACAAAGCGAAAGGTTATATTTTTAAGTCATAATATCAGTACGACACTTTTGAATGAATTTTTATCAGTAAGACATAGTATAATTTGTAAAAAGAAAAAAAGTTGGCAGGAAATTGCCCATTACATCATTTCGAAGCAAGGGTTGGCATCCCAGAGGAGGTTCCTGGAAAATCCTCTGTTGCTCTCACATGATCAAAGAAAATTAGGTTAGTGCTTTGCTTCAACGGTATTCTTTAATTTATGACACAGTTACATGCGGGTAACTTGTTGCGAGTCAAGCCTTCCTCTGCTGTCTACCAATGATAAAGTTTGACAGAAAGTAACGCCAACTAGAGGGAGACACGTCACAGACGTAAAAAAAAAAAAACAAATTTTTTATTTATAAAATCGATGAATTTTAAATTTTATTTAGCATTAAAAACTATCTACATATATTACCTCTTATTATTAAATTGTTGATCTATTAATAGATATTTAAGATTTATCGCATGATATATTTATGTTAAAATTAAACATAAAAATATTACTCCCTGATGTCATATTGTATAAATTATTTATAAAAAATATTAATGCGGTAATAATGTTTCTAATATATGACACTTAAAAAAATCTAATGACGTAAAGAAATAAGATCCGGTGCGATACATATACACGTGTAGCTGAGGTTAGCGAGATATCCATCATTAAATAAGTTGCACTCGGGAGATCAGAGCCGTTAGATTTGAATTAGGCAATCATCATTAAGATATCAAATGATGGGTACAAGCGTGGTCCCGCTGAACTCGTATCTAAGCGTGGTCCCACAAGACCAGTATATATGAATAGTGTTTCATCGCGTATTTAAAGAGAAGAGAAGATGAAGGCTAAGACATACCATACCTTGCAATAAATAATTAACTTGTTGGCCCATACAACTAGAATCAACAAATTGTCGTATCTTAAATTATTCCTCTTTTATTTTAAAATATTTGTTAATTTAAGAGTTTTGGTTTGATTTACATTGTTTATCATTTCAAAATTTTAAGTATGTGAAATAAAAAAGAATTAATGAAATGAAAAACCTGTAATTTAATATAAACTGTCAATTAAAAATAAAACAAACTTACATTTTCTTGAAATTAAAAATATTTAATTTCCTAATTTTTTATGAAAAACCTGTAACGATTATTATTATTATGAAATAGAAGTACATCATTGCCCTACCCAAAAAAAACAGTGGTTCATCATTGCAAAGTTTCTTTTTGTGTCTGAAGCGGGCTAAACGTCAAACTACAAGACATAGAAACGATAGGATAACGGTGGGTCCAAGAGGAAGTCCGTGGCGAGAGACCATTATCAATGGATTAAGCTAGCTCAAATACATCAAGTGAGTCCGACATTATATTTCAACTAAAAATCTTAAGACATTAAGTTCACGAGTTTTTCCACTTATATACTCTTCACTTAGCTCATTACCAACTAATGTGGGACTCGTCACACTTAAATATCCAACAAAATCATCCTGCCTAATTATACACTGCCCATCAGAAATATGATAAAACAGATAAGTAAGCAACATGGTTGTCTGAGAAGCATTATTGTCGGAGAAGCATTACATGAGAGGATCATATTTTGAGAGAGAAAAACACAAGTAAAATCATTGAATGACTTCACATAAATTTAAATAAGGGTATCTGAGTTGGATTTGAATCCTCTTATGTGAAAAAGTGATCATGTGGTCATGTTATATCTGAGTTATTTTATCTTTATGATCAAGGAAGTCATTAATCATTTCAAATCAAGTCAACAAAGTGAGGAAGGAGAAAGGGATTAAGCTCAGACCCAAAGGATGTGGGAAGATTCTTGGAACCAAATCTAAGTCAAACGAATAATCATAAAAACATCGAAAAAAAAGCTATGTGCTTATGGTTAAGTTCTAAAAAAATTCAATCAATGAAAACTGAAAAGGGAATGAGATTTATTTTCTCATTTTCATGCAGGCCATGCTTAAACAGGTTCACTAATCCTATTCCTTGTGTTTCAACTGGCTTTGGTAGTGACCTTAGAAGCACATAAGCTGTAGAGGAATGTGTATAACAAAGGGATAGTATTAGTGACCTTAGAAGCAGTGAAGCACCATGGTATTCACAAATGTAAGGACAGCTAAACGCAGTGTAGAACTATATAAACATAACAGTCGTAAGATGAACATAGCATTGTATCAGCATGAGTTATTGGTAATCCACCTTATTTTTTATTACTGAAATATCGAACTGGACAACAAGGAAACTGCAATACTCTGCCAAATGATGAGGATATGGATAGTTCAACTTACTCCATCGACATTGATAAAACAAAGAAAGAGAGAGAAAGAGAAAGAGAAAGAGAAATGGGTGATGATGATGAGAATTATAAGAGAAAGTTCTATGTGAAAGTAACATTATTACCCAACTAATAAAGATAGCAAAAATGTACAGATAATCCCATTGTGATCTTTTTAACGGTTTCTCATCCACTTAAAAATTACACTAAACAAATCCACTTATCTAAGGAATTGGGTAATCGAAAAAGAGTGGAAAGCCATGTGCAGTACCTTAGAAGTTCTCAGGACTGTCATCCAATTGTTTCTCGTCTTCTATATCAACCTCTAAAATCTCCTGAAACCAAAGCAGAAAAAAGGAAACTAAAGTGTGGATGTTTTTGCCAAAGATAAGATATATAGAAAAGAAGCGCAAGATACGTACAGGAATCCTCTGTTTCAGATAATTACCCACTCTGGCCAGGACCATGGAACGCTCGTGCCAAAACCGACCTTTGAGGCTAATCTTCACGAAAGGTCCATCCAACTCCGCCAGTTCAACCTTTCCTGAAAGATAAGATGAGGATATGTAACCCCCATTCATTATTACATAATCTACCACCAACCACCAACCAACAAGTGAACACTTGTTGTTTCATCAACAAACAAATTACCTGTGATACCAACAGAAGTGTCAAAGATCTGACCCAGCTCCCCTCGAGCATCGACCAAAACCTGTCTCACGTTGTTTTCTGTGAGGTCAAGCGGCGGTGGAACTGGAAGAGCTGCTGATAAAGGCTTCAACTTCCTCCATGGTTTACCACTTGTCATTAGATCCACTGATTGAAGTGGAGACTTGGGCATGTGGATGTGAGTTGATTTTAATGGCGTCTTTCGGCTATGGTAACTGGTGCTGCTGCATACAGTAACTGATGACAGCGTGAGTGAGCTTACATTATGGTTATGAATGTCAAAGCCACAACAGAGGCCCTTCTGGGGTAGGGACATACTCCTTCAATTTTCAGCACTCTCTGCCTCTTTCGTTCACAAAAACAAAGATTGGGTGATGTTCAACTGGGCGAATTTCTAAGGAAATAGTAGAGAATACAGCAACAGCACAAGAGTCAGTAAAGTATTAGATATGGATAAAACGCTCATAAGCCATTCCTCCGAAAAATAAAATAAAAAATTCTTCAAACATAAATATTTAATAAATAAAAATAATTAAATATAAATAACATCAACGAACATGATTAAGATCGTTAAAATGATATATATATATATATATATATATATATATATGGAAAATATTACTCTTTTTTTACATAAGATTACTTCTCTCCTGCTCTCTCACTTCGATTTCCGCACCTCACCTTTTTTTTTTTCTTGTAATGGCGGGACCCACCCATTTTATCTCTACAACATAAGATACCTATCTTATGTTGAAGGAGAATAATAAAACCATATATATATATATATAAACCAAAGTATAAATTTTTGACTAGGCTCATATTTTAAAATGATGATCATTTTTTTATTTACTTAAATAAACGTAATACTTTATTTTTATGATTCAACTTATTATTATTTTTAAAAATCAGACAGACTGAGGCTTCCTTTATAAACAGTTCCATAGCTGCAATGAATTTGCCGCTATTGTCTAACGCATGAATAGCAGTTTGAGTAATGTTATATTTTCTTTAGGTATCCTTTTAATAATACTATTAATATTTAATAACATAAAAAATGTCAAATACTTTTTTCATTCAGTAATTCAAATTATTATGATGGTTGATTAAAAGGATGTAAGTTGCGTTTTATGCAATACCAAATTGAATTTATCTGTTGCATCAGGCGTAACCCATCATGGACAGTGCTAATTCTACCTTCCATCCTTGCACACCAATGTTAACTTCGAACACTATGGACACTGAGAAAGTAATGATACACATTATAGCCATACTTAACTGGTAACATTCTGAATACACCTAAAATCAGTTTCACACTTCTAGTTAAGAGTTCCTTGCTTGATAAAGTCACTGAACTACGACTGCTTGGAGATCCATTATAGATTTTAAAGCATTATTCGTACACAATCATGATATACAGATAATAAACAAACTAAATGGTAAAATCATTACAGATTTCACTCCAAAGCCTCAAAATTTAAGAGCACTCACATTTATAAAACAAAATGCTTTAAGATCCCTAATTGATACATATGGGCATTTGTTACTATTAAGTATTATCCTCCCTACACCGCAGCAAAGTACTCTTTGCTAAGCTTAGGGTCTGGTTTCATGGACTTCTCACCAGGCTTCCACCCAGCAGGGCAAACTTCATCTGGGTTCTCCTGCACATACTGCAAGGCCTGCAAGACCAATGCACATAATTTGGAACAAAAAATTATATAAAGGATAGAATGGAAAAAGAAACCAAAAATAAAAATAAAAATAAAATAAACACCTTTAAGCCTAGTGTTTTCCAAATTAAGCGTCTAATTACCTGGAGTGTTCTCTTTGTCTCATCAACACTTCTACCAATTGCCAGGTTGTTAATGGTAGAATGCTGGATAACCCCTTCCTTGTCCATGATGAACAATCCCCTCAATGCAATCCCCTAATTCATTGGAAACATTTGGAATCATTGTGACACAAGAACAAAAAAGTGGAATGAAAAGCAATAGTTTCACAGCCAACATTTCACCATTTCATGCAAAATACTAAAGCTATTACTTAAGACAACATCCTGCATTTCATTCAAGAGAACATACTGAAACTAAAGCACAAAAGAATCGGGGTTGCTAGGAAAGGAAAATGAATGGCCATACTTTAGGTCATGATGTCAAAACATACCTGATCAGGAATGAGAACACCATATGATTTTGATATGGATTTGGTGACATCAGAAATCAAAGGATACTTTAAGTCGCCAAGACCACCTGATTTTCTATCTGTTTGAACCCATGCAAGGTGCGAGAACTACAATAATAACAATAGAACCACTAATCAAGAAGAAGCAAACTGTGGAAGTTCCTCTGGATAGGAATTGTGAACGTAGAGAAAGGAGTAGATTATAACATAAAGAGCTATTTTTTCTTGGGCATGCATGCATCTGCAGGTGGGAATATTGTGTCCCAGTCTGCAAAGATCACATCCTTTACAAATCTTATGAATCGCATTACATTTGTAGTCTGTAGATAAAGAAAAACACATTTCAATTATCAAAGTTTGAATGAAATTGCTGCCCAATCACTTTCCATTATATATGAAATAATTTCCACTAACCATATTCTTCCATACATAATAAACTCTATGCAGCAAGTTTTAGAGAAAAATGAAAATAAAAGACCCATACAGTTTTGCCAATTGTGTAAAGGATTCTCAATCATAGCTTCTTCCTAAAAAACGAATCATTAAGGCCTTAAACTATGTGAAGACTGTAAGTGGGCCAAGTCTGCACACCCTTTATTTTCTTCAGTAGCTAATATACGCAGGCAGAAGTATATCATATCAAGAAAAATGTAGTACAACAGCAACAACAACCAAAGCCTTTTGCACTAAATGGGGTCAAAGCTATGGGGAAAACATTTATATAAGATCCAGAAGCTGAGGAAATCATTATTAAACAAAGTCTAAACGAACTCACAACACTGTCAACTGAAACACCCAATATCTCTGTATTTAGTTCCTCAAACTCTGCATGCCGGTCACTGAAAGCAGTGATTTCTGTAGACAGGTAAAATATGTTAGGACATGAGAAGATTTAGCATCCACAACCACAACTATCACGACCAGACTATAGTTTACTAAAATATCAACTAACCTGTCGGACAGACAAATGTGAAGTCCAACGGGTAGAAAAAGAGGATAACATATTTTTTCCCAATATATTCAGATAGTTTGACCTGAAAAGACAAGGCTTTAGTCAAATGAATTTCTAAGCACGAAACTTTCAAAAGGCATTATATAATAAAGATATAATGAGAGAAAAAAAAAAAAACTCTGCACAAACTCATAATATGTTTATATTTGCTTTGGCTTGCGGCAGTCTACCTTGATAAACTCCTGATCAAAGACAGCCTCTGCTTCAAAATCCGGTGCTGTGTTCCCAACTAACGGAAGTTCACTCTTTAAAAATGAAAAAAGTAAAAATAAATTACTTCAGAGATCAAGCCAGAGAAAAATTATGCTCTAAAAACTGAGTTTTCAACTTCATCAATAAAGCTACTATAGTCAATGACTAGATAATAAGACTCCTACAACATGAACGAGATATTCTATAAATTCCGGTAATTACAATTAATAAGTACTTCAGTGCAACAACAACTATCATATATATCTACTGATAAGCTCGACAATGCTGCAAACAGAAATTCCATTGTCACCAAACTCACAATCATCAATGTAGTGATTTCACAAAGGCCAGGAAAATTTAACAGGTAAGTGAAACTAGAGAGAGCCCCAAACGAGACAGTAGAATCTGAAACCATATCTTATTGAGCGGAGAGACAAATACACCAACATAGAGACCAACGAACATATAACATCAACAGAAGTAGGAACATTCAATTGTAGATAACTATTTTTTTTTTTTTAAATTGTGCAATGTATCAACTGTTGTGGAAAGATAAGCAACAACCGAGCTCAAGAACAAAACTTGAGAACAACCAGGTATTAATGAGCCATGAAGCAAAAAGGATTTGTGAAAAATCTTACAGAAGCCCTAACAATAAAGCTGCGGGGAGAACGTGAGCAGCGATTGACGGAAATAGAGGGAGGGAGGGAAGTGTGTAAAGGTTTGCAAAGAAAATTGGAGGAATTGGGAATGGAGAGTGAAGAAAAGGAAGAAGGGAATTTGGGAGATAAGAGGATTCTAGGGTTCACAGAGAGGAGAGAAGCAGAGGGAGTTGAGCAGGCCATGACTGAGTGAGTATGAGAAGAGGTAGAACAAGAAGAATAAGAAATAGATAGCGATGATAATAGACCTAGGATTCGAATAAATTTTTGGTCTCAGTTCATCCATCAATGAAACCATTACACGTAGAGAAAAGAAAATTTTAGTTGAGATGTAATATTTTTATTGGTAGAATGTACTGAATTTTTAGTGCAATAGTAGCACTAAGGGAGTGTTTGGTAAGTGACAAAAAAAAATTGTCATGGAAAATGTGGTATGGAAAACGAATTTGCCTTGTTTGGTAGAGGGAAGAAATGAAGTAAAGGTTGGAAATGAATTTTACGGTCAATTTCTTTTCCACCATTTTACGTTGAGACATTTTGCCATTGAAAACATGGAAAAAGGAATTGGCGACGCGGGGAAAAATGGAAACTTTTTTTTGAGACAAAAACACCCTCAGCCCTAGATATCAGCGAAAGAGTTGGACCCTGCCTAAATTATAACGTTGGGTGACACAAGGAAAATCAACAACATTCAAAATTTACAGGTAATTTGGAAATTTTGGTAAAGATTCTCATCATTTTTTTATAATCAACCAAACATAGTTAGTAAAATTAATCCAACTTTCTTGTCAAAATTTTTGGCCTACCAAACATCTTTCCCCGTAAATTTTTTTTGCCACTTTTATTCTGCAAATTTTTTTTCCCAAATAAAAAAAAAAATCTCCTATACCAAACGCCACCTAAAGATTTATTCTTAGGATTCATGCTATTGCCAAGTGTTTTAAAACTCTGTCTGTTCATCGATTCTCGGATACATTTACCCTTTTTGCCACTTTTTGAAGTATTATTTATCACAATATTATGATCTAATGAAAATATTTTAAAATATCACGTCATATTCTTGCCTTATCAAAAAATGAGACTGGATTAGACACGTGTCTTATAGGCTATAAATCTCGTCCAACAGTGTAGCGAGATTTATAGTCAATATGACATACTATCACATTTACAAAAAGTTATCCACTTGGCTAATCTCGCTGAGCTGCCCAACGAGATTAGATGGACTTTTTCCACATATCAGCACCTTGAGTATTTGTTGCTGACCGAGATTAGTGGCAATTGTACACCCAACATATGCATGTGTGACACAAGTCACAACTGCACGAATCTCCCTGGGCAAGTTAGTGAGTTATGTGCGCCAAACCCCAACAAAAATACCATGCTAGTTATCATTTAAGTTACGTTTATAAGTAATTGTTAGGTTTTGTTACTTTATAAATGCCAAAATTTACATGCGCATCAATGAGAGAAATTTAGTTATTTTGAGACAAAAAATATATCACAAGGGGTAATGTTGTGGTCAGGAAAAAATTGATAGTGTTTAATTATAAATTTTCACAAATTAAGGGTAATTATTGAATAAGTTAAAGTTGTAAGGACTATTTATTTATTAAAGAGATAACAATAATACTAACTCATTAAAAAAATTAGGACAATTCATATTATACTATAAATAGAAAAACAAAGACATTGCATACAACCACCTATAAATATGGGTAGATGGAAGTGTGAGGTAGGTATTTAATACTTTGATTCTGTATCACTAAAAGAAACAAAGTTTAGTTACTATATTTAGAACAATCAAAATCGGTTAGCAACCCAGCGAGATAGGCCAGGGTGCTGACTGTAAGAACTCGCACCGTTAATTAAGGAAATTAATTAATTATATATGAGAATTACGAAATAATTCCATAATTGACCTTGATCATTATTATGAGGCTTAAATAAGTATGATAAGTGATTAAGAATGCTGAAAGTTGCTTTTCGGAAGAAAAGTGCAGATACCAGTTCTGTTAGTCGGTATAAATGCGTACCGATAAAGTATCCCGGAAAATTATAATAAGTGCATGAATATTCCTAGAATAATATATAGGACTTTTAAAATGAGTTTCAAGTTAAAATAATGAGAACTGGTGCCAGAACTGATATTGGCTATGAAAAACGCGTACCGGAAATGTGCTGCGAAAAATATAAGAAAAATATGTTAATTCTTGAAAAATTTAGTAGGTTAAGAATCATGAGTTTGGGATTAAAATGCTAAGCATAGCAATTAAAGTTAATACTGTGTGTTTTACGACTTAAGTGGCCTATATATACTCTTGTGATGGGTCAAAACCCTAGGCACATCAGTTTTCTACGTGAGACACTTGGAGGCTGAGTGGTTATCACTGTTCCATTGCTCTTCATTCATCATTTGTGACCAAACCACCATTTTCTCTTGATTTTCCTTCTCTTTAACCTTGCAAACACTTGGGTGTGTGATGGGTGAGGGTAAAGGAACCATCTTATGAGTGTGGGTGTACTGTGTTGGTAGTTTAGGGGCTGTGTTCTTTGCTCTTGTGGAGTGTGACCTTGTATATGGTGTTTTGAAGCTCCAACGAGCTTTCTTGTTGAGTTTAAGAGCCACCTACATGCTCATTTTTGTGGTCTTGGGTTGCTGCACTGTTAAAGGACTTAGAAACCATCAAGACACCTTCCTTGTTGATGTCTTTAGCTTGTGGTATGATCACCACCCTTAAACTTGAGTTTTTATGCTTAAAAATGGAACCTTGATGCATGTAACAAGATAAGATGAAAACCTAACGTTGGGTAATGCTTAACACACTTAGAAATGCATGTGTAAGCTTCTGTAATCGGTAAAAGTTGGACCTTTGGTTTGGATTTTCGCGAAATGCAGAATCTGGGTTCTGTCGCGAAATATCCGGATATTTTGTTGTGAATATCCGGATATGGGGATCTGAATATCCGGATATTGATATCTAGATATGCCCCCGACGAATATCCGGATATTCTGGGATTTCGAAGAACAGTAGCTGCAGTGTTCATGCAGTGGGCTATTCGGGGTTTGTGGATCCTAGATTGTTGAAGTTGAACTTCTATTTTAATTGAACTAAGTCAAAATCAAGTGATTAAGGGCTTATGACTTTGTATGAAGCCTTAAGACGTAAAACGTGAAAGAAAATGCGTTGTCTTTTGTTGAATGCTTGTAGAGAATGATTATTGATATATTATCGGCCCGTAACAGATTGTGATACTGTTGTGTTTGGACTTTGAGATTGTGTGGACTCTTGGCTGGGATAGCTAGCTTGCATGGTAAGCTTTTGTGTCCTCGGTTTAGCCATGTTGTGGTTCCACCATGTCCCGTGGGGGTATGGTTATATGCATGTTGTGTTACATGCTTTGGATATTTTGAAATGCTATTGAGCTGTTATATGCTAGTGTCTTTTAATGATATGCATGTGGTGTTCCACCTATACGGTAAACCTGAGTATGTGGTACATACAATATGGTGAGGCTGTGAGTGAGGTGCAAGCGGTGTTCCTTGTACTACATGTAGGTAATAGACGTATTCCTGCATTTCTCTGGCCAGTAGAATAGTTTAAACACACATGGCATGAATATCTGTTGCACTGCATAGTTTTGAGAACTTATATTGAATTACTGCTTTTAGAACTTATATTGCACATGTAAGTGAACTTGTGATGAAAGATCCTTGAGGACCCCTTGTCTTACTGAAATTTCTGTTTAGAGATCTCACCCCACGTTTGGGGCACCATTTCAGGTTCAGGTATTGCGGGGGTTGAGACCTCCAGCGGCAGGAGGCCGGAGCTTAGCTGATTATTTGTTGTTATGATGATTATATTGGATGTTGGATCCTGTTTACTGTCTTATGCTCTTAGCTTCAGTTTATGGATTATTATGTTGAGACTTTGTTGGTTACGCTGTTGATTTGGTGAGCATGAGGATTGCCCATGCCACACAGACTTGATTATTGTCTTGCTTTATTAGGAGTTGTAATAATGTATCAGGATATTGTCCGGACTACGTGTTGTAGATCCGTGATTTTAGATACTCACTTTATCTATATTATGAGGCATTTTAGTTAGATGTTTATTTGCAATTTACATACAGGCAATATTTTATGAAAATGATTAAGTAATCAACTCGCAAAGTATAATGACGTCATAATTGAAAAGAAAAAGATATTCCGCATTTTTAATTAAGCGCAGCTTAATACGATGATATGTTAACAAACCGGGTATACACGGGGTGTTACACTGACACGTGGAAATATCTGAACTAAACTCGTCCAGCAGCCCAGTGAGATACCCCAGGGTGCTGATATGTGGAAACATCTCAGACAAACTTGGTCAGTAGCCCAGCGAGATACACAAGGTGCTTACACGTGAAAATAGTCTATATAATCTCGCTGGGCAGCCTAACAAGATTAGCCAGATGAACAACTTTTTGCAAATGTGGAAGTTTGCCACATTGACCACAAATCTCGCTTCACTGTTGGGCGAGATTTGCGGCCTGCAAGATACTGCCACGTGTCCAATCCAGTCTTGCTTATTGGTGTAGCTAACATGTGATGTGGCATTTTGGAAAAATTACAATGAATCGTGGCATTGTGATAAATAGTATTCCAAACAGTGACAAAATCGTCAATGTCCCCGATTCTTGACGGAGGTATTGGGTCATTGGTTTAATTGGTAGGTCACTGATTCAATCGACTTAATTAAATTTATATAAAATTATATAATGAATATATTATAAGATGCATTTTGTCGAACAATTAAGGATAACCTCGTGATAAGTGATAATAATACTCACTCTCTTGAGCTGGGTTCAATTTTCAGCCATTGCAATTTTTTAAAAAAACTGCTTGACCCGAGTCTTTATTACCCATCGAGTCACCGAACTTTGGCCCAATCGATCGGTTGATACCAGTTTAAATGTATGGCTAGCTCCAATGAGAATACCGGATCTCCGAAACTCATGTCGACTCGATCAATGTGATTCGGGTTTTAAAACATTGCTATTGCTAACCCACCCGCTTCATGCTCCATATGTTCGGGTTTGGATTCGCCCATTCCTTAATTTACTTACCTACTTACCTTAACTACAGATACAATGTTAGGGTTGGTTTAATTTGTTAAATATCAGGCACGATTCATTATAGAAAAAATTTCAACTTGTTTGATTGTTAAAATAGTACAACAGTAGGATTAAAAAGCAATGTAAGGAATCGCACGAAGTTTTAAAATTTTGGTAGCCGCTAAATAATAATATAAAATATTGTCGGCTGATCAAAACAAAAACTAATAATTCTTACTCATTTATTATCCAAAATTCTATTATGTATCTAATAAATTTTAGAATATTTTATGGATGCCTGTGAACACATTATAATGGGACGTAAACAGATGGAAGCTACTTATGGAAGTTTCACCCAGCTCAGAATAGTTAGGAAGTCTTATCTCATGTTTATAGAGTCGTAATATTCTTATTACCAAAAAAATTATTACCAATTCATTACTCATCTAATTATAATTAGATCAGTATTTTCTCACTTTTCTAATTTTTTTCAACATTTTTTCTCATTCTGATTTAATGGTGATTAGATAAGTAGTAGGTTGGTAATGAATTTTTTTGATAATAAAAATATTCCCTCTCATGTGTATATAACAAAAATGAGGCAAATTATATTTACAAAATTTTTATTTACAAATTACATTATGTACTCCAGAGAGTGCATACTTAAGTGTTTGTACTCCCTGACATTGTTGTAAAAAATTAGTGTAAAAATATAAAAACTTACACTTTTATTGAAGTGATACGTGTTAAAACACAAGTAAAAACTCTCATCAGTAAAAACTGGTAAAAATTCCCTATAAAAACGTAAAAATGATAAAAACGCAAGTTTCTACATTTTTACTTAAACCAAAAAATTGAATCGGGTCATATCCAAAAATAAATGAAAATGAATCGGGTCAACTTTTAACCTATGACTCAGGTTTTTTTTATATAAAAAAAACACCTATTTTCATTTTTCTCAAATCAAAATGCATATCTTCTAGCTATCTGGAAAAAAAAAAAACCCTCGCGAAAGGTAGTTGTTGCAGGGAAAAAAGAGAGTGAAGTCATTGGTGAAAGTTTGAGTACCAAACTGATGTGAGTTTTGAATAAATCTATTACGTTTTATTACAAATGAACTTCTTATAGGAGCAAGAGAAGAGGACATTGAGGACATGCAACTGATGCAAAATCATGTATTTGATTTGAATCAATTGATATAATTTAGAAGTTATTAAACTTTATTCTTTTGATGTTTTAGAATTTGGTTGTAGGAGTTGTTAAACTCTTTTTTATGTTTTTGGACTTATGTAATATATAGTTATATAGATTATATCTTTTAAATATGAAATTGTTCATTGAACTTTGGGTGACGATCACTTATGATATATATATATATATATATAGGAAAAATATTTTTGCAGTTAATGCAGATAAATTATCTGCCTTTATTCCCAAAATGACGTCGTTTTGGTATTGAAATCTTAAAAAATTATAAATATAAAGAATATTATAACCCTGAAATAAATTAAAATTACAAAAACACCATGATTTTTGTAACACCCCGTATATATCTGGTATTGTTATCATTAGATCGTATTAAGCTACGCTTAATTAAAAATGCGAAATATTCTTTTTCTTTTCAATTATGACGTCATTATCAATTACCAACTTGATTACTTAGTCAATTTCATAAAATATTGCCTGAATGTAAATTGCAATAAAACATCTACTGAAATACCTCAATATATAAATAAAGTGTGTATCTAAATCACGACATTACATCTCGTAATCCGGACAATATCCTGATACATTATTACAACTCCCAAAAGACTCAAGACAAAACAATATTATGTGTCATGCACAATCCCCATGCTCACCAAATAAACAGCGTAAACAACAAGTCTTAACATAAAACTCCATAAACATGAACTAAAGCTATAAGCATATAAGCAGCATGCAAATCCAGCATCCAACATGTCAGCATAAATAACAGCAAATCTAACTCAGCTCCGGTCTCCTGCCGCCTGAGGTCTCAACATTACATGATCATGAAATAAGCATTCCCCAAACGTGGGGTGAGATCTCTAAACAAGAAATATCAGTAAGACAATGGGTCCTCAAGGATCTCCCACCCCAAGCTCACTTACATGTGCAATATAAGTTCTAAAAGCATTTATATCAGTATAAGTTCCAAAACTATGCAGTGCAACAGATATCTATGGCATGTGTGTTATCACTATTCTAGTGACCAGAGAAATGTAGGAATACGTCTATACCTACATGTAGTACAAGGAACACCGCTTGCACCTCACCCACAACGTCACCATATTGTATGTTCTACATACTCAGGCTTACCGTATAGGTGGAACACCTCCATGCATATCAACAAGGCACTAACATATAACAGCTCAACAACATTTCCAAAACATCAAAAGCATGTAACACAACATGCATATAACCATATCCCTATGGGACATGGTGGAACCACAACATGGCTAAACCGAGGACAGGAAAGCTTACCTTGCAAGCACACTATCTAATGCCAAGAGTCCTCACAGCTCAAGCCCAACACACAGCAGATCACAATCTGATTTAGGACCAACAAATGTATCAACATACATAACTCAAAAGCATTAACATAAAGACTACGTTCTCCTTTAACGATTTATGTCTTAAGGCTTCCAACAAAACCACAAGCCCTTAATCACATGATTCTGACTTAGTCCATTAAATACAGAAGTTCCACTTCATCAATCTAGGATCCACAAACCCCCAATAGCCTACTGTCCTCACAACACAACTACTGTTCTACGAAATTCCAGAATATCCGGATATTTCTCGGGTGCATATCCGGATATGCAATATCTGGATATCTCACTGTCCATATCCGGATATGCAATACCCGGATATACAGATTCCCATATCCGGATATCCAAATCCCATATCCGGATATTTCTCGGGCAGATATTCAGATATTTCACGACAGAATGCAGAAACTGCATTTCGTGAAAATATCCTTCCAAGGTTGGGTTTTTACCGATTTTAAACACATAAACATGCATTTCTAGGTGTGTTTGACATTACCCAACGTTAAGTTATCACCTTTTAGCCTTAACATGCATCAAGGTTCCATTTTTAAGCAAGAAAACTCATGATCAAAGGGGGTACAACATACTAAGGCTCAAAACTCATAACCAATAGGCTCTTGGAGCTCACCAACAGTCCCCAACCTCTGACTAGGACAGAACACAAAAATGCTAGCACAAGATGGTTCCTTTCTTCACAAAGGTAGCTTCTTGAAGCTTCACAAACCAAGAAGAAGGTGGCTCTCAACCCACACCCCAACTCAGCACACTCCCTGACCAGAAATAGTGACTAAAACCCCAAGCAAAGCACCATCACACCCTCACAAAGATGATTCCCAAGTGTTTATAAGAAGAAAAGAGAATGATCAATGCCAAAGGTCCCAACTTGGCTCAAGAGAAGGTGAAGGAGACCAATGGAACAGTGCTCAAGCAGCTGGTCAGCCTCTCTCACGAAAGAAAAATCTGGTATCTAGGGCAATGTGCCCTTAGCAAGTGTATAAATAGCCAACTCACACTTAAACATGCAGTATAAGCTTTAATTGCTACGCTTATCATTTTAATCCCAAACTTTGGATTCTTAACATACTCGATTTTACAAGAATTGTCATATTTTTATTATATTTTTCTGAGCACCTTTTCGGTACGCGCTTTTCATAGCCAGTACCAGTTTCTGGCACCAGTTCTCATTATTTGGACATGAAACTCGTTTTACAAGTCCCACATAACATTCTAGTAATTATCATGCACTTACTTTAATTTTACGGGATACTTTTTTGGTACGCATTTATACCGACTAGCAGAATCGGTATCTGCACTTTTCTTCCGAAAAGCGACTATCAGCATTCTTAATCACTTATCATAATTATTAGAACCTCATAATAATTATTAGGGTCAATTATGAAATCATTTCCTAATTTTGCATAATTAAAATTCCTTAATTAACGGTGCGAGTTCTTACAATTTTCGTCCCAAAATGACGTCGTATTGAGCTTACTGCAGATAAATTACTTGCAGTAACTGCAGAAAAAGCGAACCATATATATATATATATATATGAAACAAAATATTTCTACAGTCACTTTAGATAAGGTTATCTATAGCTACCACAAAAACTACGTCGCTTTGATTAATGAAGATTGTTTCTGTAATTTTAAGTGAATTAATGAAAGGTGTTTCAGAAAAATGCAAATGATAAAAAAATAAACAAAATTACTGAAACACCCTTCACTAATTCACCTTGAATTACAGAAACACCCTTCATTAATTAAAATGACGTCATTTTTGGAGTTGTTGTAGATAATTTTATCTGAAGTGGTTGTAGAAATATTTACCCATATATATATATATATATATATCTTAATTTTAAATAATAAAAATTTTACGTTTCTTGTTGTTTTTACCATTTCTTTTCAGTTCTATATTAAAACTCAATTTTGATAATATTGCTCCCCGAAATATATAACATAATTTGTAAAATTTTATAAATAATTTTTTTATAAATATATGCTCTATAAAAATAAAGCAACTTATAATTTACATTTTACATGGCCGACCAATATCCTTCTCTTTAATTTTCAGTGAACTATATATTGGTTTGAATTATAGTGGCTAGGAGTCGTAGGGCCCAATAAAGTAGCATAGTTCCGTAACAAACTAGGCCTTCGAAAAGCACAGAAAATGACCGCAGGCAAGAGGAGAATCACAATCAATTTTTCAATATTTTAATTTTTCGTCTTTTTGCGTATAAGAAAGTGATTTCCTCCCCCCCTCAGATTTTATATTGAAATAGGATGCTACAGCCACTTTCTGCGTGTTTTCGCTCATGCTACTACCACGTTTCCTGCTAAGTATTCCGTAATCTCTAATGATTAAATTTGTATTAGACTAAAATATACAAAAATGACTGAATCTATTAGTTAATTTTAAAAAAAACTGACACGTGTTTTTATATTTTAAATTTAATTTATTTCAAATTAATTATTCATGACTTATTCATAATTCTCAAATAAATTATTAAATATATATTTCTAAGGTATTATTTAAACTAATTATTATATCTATATAATTGATTCATTAACTATATAAATTTTCCTTATAATTTAAATTTTTTTAAATTTATATTTTCATCGTTCACATAAATGTAAAAATATTGATACTTTATAATTACTATGAGTGTTCGCGGTCTAGATTGGATCGGTTTTGGAAACAAAAATCATCTGATCCAATCCCTTCGGTTTGATCATCTAATCATTCATTCGGTTTGGATTTTTTTTCAAATCCGATCCGATCCAATCCAATTTTTTTCGGTTTGGATTGGATTGATTTTTGATTTTTTGAAAATTCTAAAATTAATTTCATGATTATTGTGCAAATAACATCTTTTATATATATTGGCTTTGTAAATTTTATTTTTTTTGAAATATAAAAGCATTAGTAAGCTATAATATAGTTTTTTTTTCAGGCAATAAGATATGAAGTTCTACAAAGATAAAATTTTGTTGATGAGATGTGACAAGATTTTTTCTTGGGTTTAGTTGATGGGTTAATGAGTCTTGGATTTATAAATTTTTGAGCTTTGATTGAGAAAAGACCCAAGTAGGTATAGAGGAATTAATATATTGTATCGGTTTTCATGAACCCATCCAAAAACCGATCTAATCCAATTAAAATTTTCGATTTTTATTTTATTTTTGATTTTTTGATTTTCAGTTTATTCAATTTTCGGTTTTTTAATTCGATCAGTGCGATTTGAATCGGTTGATGAACATCCCTAATAATTACTAACACTGATGCATTACAATGCCCATGTATTGGATTGGTTCAATAATTCAAGTAGGAAATGAGAATCAGATTTTGTTAAAAGATACAGAGACAAGAAAACGTAAACAATGATTGCAATAATTTAGAGCGTTTTTATTTAAATAATGTATTATTATTTATTTATTTATTCGATGTACTTAAGATAGCGTTTTATTTCCTTCACTTTTGTTCCATTCTATCTCTTCCACCGCGTGTTTCTCGCAACACTCACATTCCCAGTCCCGCAGCCATGTCTGACTTTCCCAACGGCTCCGCCACAGCCGCCACAACCCTTCTACCACAAGAGTCGCCGATCCTCCTCCGCCGTCGCAACTCCATCTCCACATCCATGGTGTCGCCCAACAAACTCTCTCTACCAGCAACGCCACCCCAACGCACCAACAGTTTGGAGCTGGTCTCTCTCGAATCCCCATTCTCCTCCTACATATCCCTCAGAGACGTGCTCCCTTCCCCCAACGCCGCCACTTCCCCCGCAGCCTCCGCCATCAACTCCGGCTACGAGATCTCCATCCGCAACCACCTCGTTAAGCAAGCTGCTTGGGCTTACCTTCAGCCCATGTCCGCTTCACCAAGCTGCTCTTCCGCCCCTCACTTCCTCCACCGCCTCTGGCACAGACTCTCCTCCGCCGCCGCCGCCTGTTTCAGCTTCCTCTATCACCACCTAGTTTCGGGTTTCGCCCAAACTTTCCGTCAAATACTCAACGCTCTCTGGGGCCAAGTATGGACATGATGCTACACGTGCAAGTCCTTTCCTTTGTATCCAATTGAATTGAAGATTGAAGATTGAAGAATGGGCTATGTTTCTTATTTTCTTCTTTTTTTTTAGTATAGAATTTGTATAGCTTTGCATTTGCCTCTCAATTGTTGTGGCCTCAAACTCAAAGTACGAACAAATAAAAGAACAATCAATTAATCACATGACTGAAATTGCTTCAAATGAGGTGGGGACAAAAACAAAGCAATCTTCATTATTCTTCAACATATATGTTACAAACAAAAAGTATTAACAATGGTCAATGGAGCTAATTTCTTCATATATTTTTCCCCCTATTGGTCTTATGTGAGTATGTACAAATAAGTGTTACAATTCTCGACCTAGCTCTGCGCGTTGTTTAATCACAAAACAACATACTTGCTTCATCATCGTATTGGCCTTCCTCTGTGGTGACTGGTGATTGGTTCAGGCTCTCATTCCTCCTCCTCTATGTGGTGCTTCTTTTTCTTGAGGCCTGTGAAATTATCTTGGTTGTTCTCAAAGAAAGATGATCGTATTGAAGGCAATGGTGGGGCACTCGGGGTTGGATCCTGCTTGTATTTTTTCTGCGATGTAGTACTATCCTCAATAACAGACTAACAGTACTAGCAGTAAAGATAAATGCATAAAAAAATGACAAACAATAAATTGCGGTGATCTTGTCTAATTTATTTATGGTTAAATGTATCCTTTACAACCCGCAAGGTAGCTCAAGTTCGCAGTTGAGCTCCCAAGGGATTGTTTGGTGCAGGGATCAAACCCTGCGGTTAGGGGATTAGTCTCGTTCTTTCTCCTGTTGTGAAGCTTAGTGCACCCACTGTTATAATGAGGGGCTAGCCCAAACGGGCCGTACCCCGAGAACATGATAGCCGGAGAAGGTTGAATGAAAATACCTCCTAATGTATCCTTTACTAGGAAATAAAAAACCTTATTGTTGGTCTTGTGATTATGTCTTTAATCAATACAATACACTACTCTCTATTACGGGTGCTTTACTACTGCTAATTGTTGGTACTCGGTCATAGAGAGCTCC
The DNA here is from genome assembly GCF_033153095.1 of Gastrolobium bilobum. Taxonomy (NCBI): domain Eukaryota; kingdom Viridiplantae; phylum Streptophyta; class Magnoliopsida; order Fabales; family Fabaceae; genus Gastrolobium; species Gastrolobium bilobum. The sequence continues at coordinate 95,894 of NW_026895097.1, read as the reverse complement.
ATGCCACACATCTCGAAAACTACATCTGTAGACTTTTTAAGTTGGAACTTCAAACTTTGTTTATTAACGACGATTAAATAGTCAATTTGCAAGTTAGGATGTTACTATATAAAAGGGAAGATCACCTTAGTGGAGTTTTTGCCGGAAAATCTTGTAGACTGGGCAGCCAAGAAATCGAGAACCTGGAAAAACGCAGACTGCCCCAACTCTCTGCAATTTTGCCAGTAAAAGATGGCCAAACCCCACGCCCTAGCTCTCCACTCTTGGAACTTCTTGTCAATGCCACTTTCATGACTTGATACATAAGGCCGCAACACAGTATCGTAAACATATCCCGTCCCCTGCATTAAGCAACATTTATATCATCTAATTGGAGATCAAACATGATTTTCATCTTCTTTAGTAAATGAAAAGAAAAGGTTAAGAAAAATAGTATGTTAAAGGAGCCAAAGAGGTATTCTCCATATTCGTATGCTCTTACCTTTGTTTTGGGATACCACAAGTAGATAAAGAGCGCAAGCTTCATCTCTCCATAAAGGGGAAACCTTCATAAAGATTCGGCGTTAATTTATTGCACAAATCTTAATCAAAATTCAACCATAAACAAATGGTTAAAAAATCAAGCACTCACCATCCAATAAGTATATCTGCAAACTTTTCGAGTACTGTGAAAAGTGCTACAATGATCCTGCAAATTGATGATGCACAAAGACATGCATCAGAGGTACTAAATCTTAAATCTAAAAATTATATATGATAATTCAACATGTTGCACATGCTTCGGTTCTCTGTTTGCTCTGCTTTTCAATTCAAGGTATTGACCTCCGTTTGCATGTTACAAAAGAAACTCACTTTCTTGGCAAAATCTCAAGGACCCATTTCTTCTATATTATTCTCATCCTTGTCATTATCCCCATATCTTCAAAATTATTAAGTAATTTCCGTGACATAAGTTATAACAAAAAAAGGGGAAGTTGGATTCTTGTACCAGTATTGGCACCAGAAGCGAAGTTCCTCATTGTCAACTCTGTTTTTCTCCACAGTTTTATAGCATTCAAATCCAGGATATGCATACCCCAGAAGCAGTCTGAAATCAAAAATGATAGAAGAATGATAGATAACGTAACAATCTCTCGAACATGCGGAGAAGAATTCTAAATTGAAACAAGAAGAAAAAGTATATACTTACATAAGACATCGAGTAATGAAGTCTCCCAACATTTCCAATCCTTTTTCGCATCAACAACAACCTCGTAGCTCTGAAACCAAAGCAAGCAACCCATCAAAAATGTGAATTTTCAAAGCTTTATATAGGATGGCTATTTTCTCATTTATAAAAGAAAAAACATGAGAAATATTTGTTCAACATTTACCTGTTATTTTATGAGAATACCCACGACTGTGTTATGAGTCCCACGTTTGACAGTGTCAGAGGACCCAAAGTTCAAACCGCTGGCTATATATATATATATATATATATACATACGGAATTTCTCGCCACGTTCGCTTCTCTTTAATTTTATAGATGCAACTTTCATGGATTCTGCTATAACGGACTCATCGTTTGGCGGTTAGGCACGCACTGATATAAGGAAATTTCCTTCATTTGGCATGGGTTATTCAATTGTGCTTTTGGGAATCAGTGTTTCCTTATTTGACTACGTTAATCAGAGTAAATATTAGTATTGTATGCAACTAAAAAAGAAGAAAATATTTGCAGAGATAGAGAAATAAATAAATAAAAAAGGATTGTCGAGATTAATTAATGCTTAATTACAAATAATCTAATGAGTAATGGCCTTGTTCATGAATGATGGTTGTTGAGCCAACTTACTATATTCTATAACAAAACCTCTCCCTAGTTCTTATCCATACGAGTTCGTCACTAGTCGCCCTTAATGCAATTTACACTCTTCATAATAGTAAGATACAACAAACGAAACAGACAGATTCGTTGAGTTATTATATGATACAAAATAATTTTCAATGAGAAGATAATCAATTCCAGGTAACTAAAAGGAAAAAAGAAGAAGCAATATGATAAGTATTAGAGTTAAATTAGTGATTTGACCAGTTGAAAGAGTTGAGTTCCTCGAACTTTTCTCACGAAAATGAATAAGTGCACGAAGATTTGATTGATTTTTAAGCTTTTGAATTCGTCAGCTAAGTGATGTGAAGTGTTCTCATTTATGAATAATTTAATAGTATTAGTTTAATCCGTTGATGCCTAGAAGTAATGCCTCTCAATACTGTTGGTACTTGGTAGAGTTTTTTTTTTTTTTTTTTTTTTTTTTAACGTTTTGACTTTTTATTATAAAAATATGCCCATTTTTATAGAGAAACTATAACCAACTCTAAAATGATATTAGGTTTAACAAATTATTAATTTGACTCCTTGGCTCATATATGATTTGTGATTAACTATTTATCGTATTATTTTTTGAACTGAAATATTATTCACATCATTATTAGATTTTGTATTCATTTTCATTATTTTATATTTATTATGGCCAAATCTTAAATTTGAGTAATTTTTTAAAAAACTTTTGTGTCACTTTAACTAAGACTGTTTGATCATTATAAACGATATTTAACTACAAGATGTACCAAGTATAAATTACATATTATATGTTAAATTGCGTCCCATTTTAATGTACCTATCCAGTGCTACATTAAACACTAGTCTAGTAATAAAGCTTTTCTTAAACCTAGCATGGACTGCTCAAAAAATAAATAAATAAAATTCCATGGTTGTCATTCTACAACATGCATCCGATCACACTTCAACCTAAATGACAAACCAAAGCTTTGCCGTCTTCCAAATCAAGTTACAAAAAATGTAAAAGCATAGAGTGCAATAATTAGCAAATTAGTTTTTGTTTGCATTTTTATATCAGAATCATGTACCACAACATGTGTTGTTTTTTTGTTAGTTGTTGCTCTCGTGTCCCTTTCGTTTCATGAAAGGGAAAAGTGTTACATCATCGTAGTAAATTTGATCTAATAATCTTAAATGTACTTTTTTATTATTATAAAAAAACGTAACATAACATGACTCTACAATTATGTTTGGTAACTGCAAATACGTACAATTAAAAAAAAACGAAAAGTATTACGATCACCTTTCACATAACAATAGTCAATTAGAACTATCAGAGTGTAATTAAAAAAAATATTAAATTTTATAAAATAAAAAGAGTACGAAACTAAATATATAAAAATAATATGATAAAAAACTGAAAATTTCAATTGTTATATTCAGTAAACAAAATTATAAGTTTCTTCGGTTTTCATGTTCTCAAATTTTCTCCAAAATCAGCAATCACCGATATGGAGTAATAATGTTATATCATTATAATACTTTTCTCTTTACATTCTCTCAATTACTTAAAATAAAAAATATTAAAAATATTTAATATTTTAATAAATTGAAAATTTTTATTACTTTGTTATAAGGGGTTTCAAATTTATTATTCTTACTATCTGTTTGATTACAGTTTGATCTATTTGAAATCAATAGTTGAAAAAATAAATTGTCGTTAATTTTAAATTGATTCAACAGTAACAAGTAGTAAAACTGATAAAATTAAAATAGTGATAAGTATAATTTTTTCCTTGTTATAATATTATAAATATTTTTTTTAAAAAATTATTAATGGAATTATGATAAAATAAAAAGTTTAGTCCTTATATATTAAATAATTTGATTTAATAGGTTCCCAGATTTATTATCACAATGATGAAAGAATTGACAAGTGTAAAACAAAAATGAAAATGCCTCTTCCCACGTACCAATGCTGGTGACATTATCATAACGTGTCAACTGTCTGTCAGATTGGCAACAACAGTATTTAGTGCTAATGCCAGTGCTTATTTCATACGATGAATAATTGTGCATACGATGAATAATCAGTTTTTCAATTTTTAAATTAAGATTTATTAGTAAATTATTGTTTCTCTCTATGAATTAGAGTTTTGGGCAGAGTAATACCCATGGATATAGACATGAGACATAAACAAAACTGGTGCGATGGTGCTTTGTCTGGTCAACCTTAAGCTAACTAATAATGTTTTTTTAAATATTTTTAATTTTAATGCATTTAACTATTAATTTTTTTATGTATTTAATTAGTAAGTATTATTAATATAAAATTTTATATTGATATTTATTCATATTTCAATATATCATTAACTCTTACTTTTACTTTAATTATGAATATCAAATTATGATTTTCAAAAAAATTATCAAAATAAATACTGTTATAGGTGATAGGTCCAATATATGGATTCATTCTCTGAAGAGTCCAATAAGGGTAGATAGTAGGGATGCTAAACGAGACAGGGGCTTTTGGCTCAGCTCGTGAAGGACTGAGCTTACATGTCTAAAATTGATTGTTGGACCCAGGCTTGAACTTGTATAAAAGCTCGTTTAATAAAAAAGTCTCAGGCTCTAATTCAAAAGCTCGGCCTTAGAGCCTCTCAGGCTTGCCTAATATATTTTTTTTATTTTTATTTTTTTATGTTTTTGATACTACTTGTGATAGCACTCTCTTTTCTCAATTCATTTCATCTCTTTTTATTAATTAAACAGACTTTTTGAATGATTTTATTTTATATTATGCTATTTGGATATACATTAAATTTATGAATATTTATGGAATTACTAGTGCTGTTGATTGTAAATTTTGTTTGGGTAAATTTTTGTTCTCTTATTTTTTTGGAACAGGCTAACAGGTTAAACCAGGCTTTTATTTTTTGTAAATGAGCCAGACCACAGGCTGATATTATATTCGTAACAGGTAAAAGGCTAAGGTCAGTCTGACACATTTGAACACAGACTCAGCCCATTAAGACCAAAGCTCGGCTCGGCTCATTAACACCCCTAATAGATAGCGAAGAGGCAACTAAGAAATGATTTTCATAATGATATTAATCTCATAATATCCTTAGCGGATCAAGCACTAATGACTAAACCCTCAATATTTGTAAAAAGTGTAAAAAATTTATAAATAAGAGGTTAAATCTACCAGTACGTATTTTTTAAACTCTCATTTTTTATCTGTCATTGAGTACATACCCCACGCTTTGGTTACGTCTCTATTCTTTATATACAGTGATCTGTTAATTTTTAAAGTATCTCCTTCATAGGTACCTAAAAAAACTTATTAATCCGCAACATATTAATCTCAAATTGTCGAACAAATACCAATAGGGATTTATATTCTTATACTAATTTTTTAATAAAAATAGTATACAAATATTAGAAAACCTAATAATGTCACATAAGGTAACTGATACCAAAAGGAATTAAATTATCTTAAATATCATATCATATCATCCTATTTAGAAATAATTATACACAATAAAATGATTATAATAATATTTTTATCATTGCAGTTTTCACTCATTTGAATTGTGATCCCTGTGGTATATTTAGATACCAATTTTATATTTTTATTCATTCGGGTTTTCTTTTTTATAATTAGGACATCAATTTCAACATCTTTTACCGATTTACATTTTAATTCTTATGAAATATACTTACAAGGGTACTAATTCATATTTTTTAAATACAAAATTATTCATGTAATTAAATTTTAGAGAATGAGATATAAATTTCAAACAGCTAAAATCTAAGAACTAATATCTAAACTCTAAAAACAATCATAACAGCCAAAAGCAAACCAGTTAAACTTATTTTTAAAACTGAATAAAAAATGTACGCAATACATTAAACTTTTTCCTTATAATGACTCATAGTCATATGTCATGTCTTGCATAAAACTTGAAAATAATAAGGGTTCGATTTTTCTGCAGTTATTACAGATAAATTATCTGCAGTAAGTCTAATACAACGTTATTTTGGGACAGAAATCATGGTATTTTTGTAATTTTAATTTATTTCAGAGATATTATAGTTTTTATAATTATAATTTTTTAATCTTTCAATCGCAAAATGACGTCATTTTAGGAGTAAATAACTAAATACAAATAACTTATCCGCAATAACTGCAGAAATATTTTTTTGAAATAATAAAAAATCCAAAGAAAAAAGAAAAAAGAACAAAAAGATTGTGCATAGAATAATAATTTAATTGAGATTTATTTTGGCTTGTACTCATCCATTTGCCCTTGTTGTTGGGCTTCCTTAGTCCGATGTTCATAGTATCATACTATTTAATAATTAACTATTGAATGCATCCACAAAAAGAATATTGCATCCAAAACTAATAATTAACTTTTGAAAATTAATACCAAAGCGAAGACATGTCTAGAAAATATCTACAGCGTGGAATCAATCAGAATATTGGCAATGTCGTTAGCGAGCAAAGACTTACCAAATAATTGCATCAAACGGAGTTGGCGTAAATGAGTCCGGTGCTTTTGGCTCGGCTCGTGAAGGTTTGAGTTTTTATATCTAAAATTAATTGTTAGAACAAGGCTTTAACTTGTATAAAAGCTCGTTTAATAAAAAGGCCTCAGGCTCTAATTTAAAAGCTCTTAAAGCCTCTCAGACTGGCCTAATATATTAATTTTTGTTTTTATTTTATATTTTTTATACTACTTGTGATAGCTCTCTCTCTTCTCAATCCATTTCATCTCATTTTATTAATTAAACAGACTTTTTGAATGATTTTATTTTATATTATACTGTTTGAATATACATAAAATTTATGAATATTTATGAAATTACTAGTGTTGTTGACTGTATATTTTGTTTGGATAAATTTTTGTTGTCTTATTTTGTTTTAAACGGGATAACAGACTAAACCAGACTTTTATTTTTTGTAAATAAGACAGGCCATAGGCTGAAATTATATTCATAACAGGTAACAGGCTTGGTCAGGCTGACACATTTAAACACAGGCTGCCTTTTAAGACCAAAGCTCAGCTCGGCTCGGCTCGACCCGTTAACACCCCTAGTTGGCAACATATGTTTAGAATAGGCCGATAATCTCATTTTGATTCTCATTAATATATTTTTGGAAAGGAACGAGAAACATTAATTATAACTAATTTCTGATTCGGAATTAATTACATAACTTATTCAAAAAATAAAAGTTTGTGAGAATACAGAAGCAATTCACTTCAAATAAATAATTAGGATTGATATAAAAATAATAATAATAATTGTAGCGAAGTTAGCACGCTTTTGTTAAGTCCAAGATATCAACCAAGAATAGCCCAATTATAAATTCGATAATAGATTATGGGGAAGGTTATATTTATAAATTTTTTGTTTATAAACTCATACAAACTACACTAAAAATTATAAACAGATCATTCTCCATAGATTATAAATAAAAGTTTCATATAAGTGATGAAAATGACTTCACTATACTAATCGTGTGTGTGTCTATATATATATACACACTGGCGGACCCAGGTGAGCGTATATGTCCGCAAGTACGGACATAACATTTTGGATTTTTTTTTTGTAGCCATGTAGGTCTTTATTTGTCTCTTGGTTCAATATTTATATTAGGAGTAAATATCATTTTAAGTCTCTAACAAAAAACATGGTCCCCACTTTAGTCCCTAAAAAAAACATGGTTCCCACTTTAGTCCCTTACCAAAAATTAGTCTCTGGTAGGTCCCTAAGAAATTCAAAGTGGATCAATTTAGTTAAAATTATGGTTCCTCACAAATTCAAAAAAGACCTACATTAATCCCTCAAAAAGACTAAATGGGTCCACTTAGGGACCAAGTGACTATTTTTTTATAATAAACTAAAGTAGGGACCGAATTTTTTGTAAGGGGTCAAAAAGATATTTATTCTTATATTAGTTAGCAACGTAGCAACGTACGGAGATGATTAAAATAACGTAGCAACACAAATTAATTAGGGAGAAAACTTATTATTTCTCCTCTCCCGTCACGTACCCATTTCCATGATTTATTCATCCTTTGTTATGGAAGCAACTAAATTACGAGTGGGTTCAAGCGTTAATTTAAATTTTTTTACAAAAAAATTTTAAATGACACAAGTTATGTCATTTTATAAACACAAAAAAATGTGAGTTTTATTGAATAAAAATAAAGATAAAAAATAAAAATGTAAATCATACCTATTTGTGTTTATAAAATAATATTGTGTCAATGATACACATTTTCCCTATGGTTAGTGTCACATATGGACAACTTTAGGCCATTCTTCTTGGCCAATAAAGTATTGGCCTTCATATTTTGAAAGAGACTTTTATTATTAGGTATATGGACACGTCTTTGTGAATAATATAATCATTGGCAAAGTTTTCTTTAAATTAACAGACGGACGGATGGATATGATTATTTTATATAATTTTAATTATACTCCGAATTTTGATTGTTAATTTCACTTGCATTTATAGATTTACATAATTAATAAATTAAAGTCATTAAAAAAATCAATCCATTATTAAGAATGGATGTAAAACTTAAGTGGATCATTTCTCATTTATATATAATTAATTACTTAATTTTGGATGAATAGTTAATATTGATTTTACTTAGATTAATATTGAATATCTATATAAAACTAAATGATTAAAAGTAGGGGAAGGTTATATTTACAAATTTTTTGTTTACAAACTCTTACAAACTGCACTAAGTATGACCGGTCATACTTTAATCAAGAGTATATGACCGGTCATATTTAGTGTAATTTGTAAAAAAAAATTGTAAACGGATCATTCCCCTTAAAAGTATATCCTCTTATTTTTTATTTGATAAATAAATATATACCAAATAAATATAGCCCAAACGGACCATTAAAATTTGGGCTCACCTCCTTTTTTTGCACGTGGTTGTGCCTGGGCAAACAGTTTGGCCCATCAATTCTTTGGGCCCTGCGTAATCCTTTGAACCTATTGTTTTGTTGGGTTGGCCTGGTCCGTTCATTTTACAAAATCAAAATTAATTCGTTATTTCATTAATATTAAAGAAGATAATGGAGATCGTAGCAAAAGCACAGCACTAGCAACACATAGAGATGTCTTCTATCCATTTTGTCCAACCAAGGGAGTTTCCTTTATCGCAAGTGTTATAATTGCCAACACCAAGTAAAACAAAAAAGTTGCGAGACAAAAATGAAAAAATATAAAAAAGAAAAACAGCAAAATTTTACTAGATTCTTATTCTGAGCAAAGTTGTTTAAATCCTATACATCTAAAGGCGGAAGGGAAATTCCTCTCGACTTGCACTAAAAATTAATATTCTAGCAATACAATTCTCGGTTCAGATATAGTGATTACAACATATTCTGTTTAAACTCAAGACAAAAATATCTAATTATGTCCAAATTTAGATTTTCTGTTTTCAAACATTATCATGATCATATCCTCATAGTCACATAGCAAAGCAGCAATACATCTAATCTTTTTGAGCAGCCTCCTCCAAAACATCGGATAGCGACCGAAATTATAATCCGTATTTATAAAAGAAGGAGAAAATTTTTGTCATGATAATGACTCATAGCATAAGTGGATCTCATTTTAAATTTTTTTTTTTCTCCACTATTTTGTGGGCTGGGCTCCACTTATATTATGAGTCTTTAGTATGATTATAAAAATGTATAAAATTTTAATCCGTATATTCTTACTCCCTGTCACATTAATTCCTTCTTGTCTTTGAAGTTGGATCTTCCAAATCTCATATTTAATTTATAGTCACGTAGGCATTTTTTTCTTCTTCTTTAATTAATCCCTATCTTCATATCACGGCAAGAGAAACGACCAACTTGAATATCCTATCCATGCCTCAGATTCTCATTGCACATGTGATCCGATGGCCAATCTTCTAGATAGCTCGATGAAAATATTTTTATCCAAAAAAATCTGCGGTTCAGATCACTCTGTTCTGTAGTTAATAAAGTTCATCGAGCAAGTTAAAGCATCATCATGTACATGTAGGGACCTCTTTAGGTTCACATGCAACACTAATTAAGACCCCTCTTTAGTCATCATCTCAAGCCATCCCAATAAATAAAAAGCTAGCCTCTTTCCAAAGCTACAATATTTCCCTTTGACTGAGGCAAACTTCTTCCATTTTCTTTCTTTCTTTTCATATTGCCGTTTCTCAAGCGGTCACAGAACAGAGAAAACTAAACATATAGCAATATGTCTAGCTCCAGCAGAAAGAAGCTTCTTTTGAACACCGTGTCTGTGAAACTAGGCTGCGGCAGCTGCAGAAGGCCAAAACTGTGTCGCATTTTCCATCCAAAGCCAAAACCCAAGAACCCCACTTACCAAAAGAACAAACTTTACAACCATTCTTCCTGTTCACGCACGTGGGGTGAGGACAAATACGACAGTGCCAGCACCTCCAACACTACTGCCACGACATTCTCTCCCTGCTACGTTGATTCCTCACAGTTTTCTGACTCAGAGAACAACGCGAAGGCCCCCAAGACATTAGGAGGTTTCGGCAAAGCTGGCAAAGAAGGGGTGGCGGTGGAGAAAGATTCTGAAGACCCTTATCTGGATTTCAAGCAGTCCATGCTGCAAATGATATTAGAGAACGAGATATACTCTAAGGACGATCTCAGGGAGCTTCTGAACTGTTTTCTTCAGCTGAATTCCCCTTATCATCATGGTGTTATAGTTAGAGCTTTCACTGAGATCTGGAATGGGGTCTTCTCTGTGAGGTCCAATTCACCCAGGTTTCACATCACCCGTAAGCCACGTGAGTTCTAAGTTTTGCACGTGGCCTTGGTTAACAAGTTGTTTAAGTAGCTGCGCTAAGTGCTTTGTACTAGGTTGAATCTTAAGTTCAAATGAATCACAAGCTTTGTTGAGCTGTGCTAATTTAGTTGCTAATGTTGTATTGTACTACACATTTTGATCATCCAAATGTAAAAAGGGGGACTATTGTTTGTATCTGTTAAGAGTAACATTTCTAGTGCAATATAATCAAATTACACCCTAGAAAGAAAGAAAAAAAATTTACTTTTAGCTACGACGCTGGGTTGAATCTCCTTAGAAAAGGACTAGTTAATAGTTCATAAGAAATAATTACTGTTTTAATTTCCGTTTGTCTGGACCATGTTATGTTGTAATAGAATTCACAAGGGAGCACGCGTAGTTGGAATTCTTATTAGTAGAATTCCAAACGATATGTGAAGAGATATTTTTGAGAAAATACTTTTTTGGGTCCCTAACAAAAAATACGGTCTCCACCTTAGTCCCTTATAAAAATAAATTAGTCAGTTAGTCCCTAACAAATTTAAAGTGAACTCATTTTAGTCCTTTTGAGGGACTAATATGGGTCTTTTTTGAATTTGTACGCGACCACGATTTTAACTAAATGAGTTCACTTTGAATTTGTTAGGGACTAACTGACTAAATTATGTTTGTAAGGGACTAAAATAAGGACTGTGCTTTTTGTCAGTTACAAAAAAAAATATTTAGTCTTATCTTTTTTTACTGTCAAATAGGTATATGACTTTTCATTGTCAAAAAGGCACAATTCTTAACCATCAATAAGAAGAAGAGAATTATAATAAAGAGAGATTGTTTAATCTCTTTCTCATACCAAAACTTTGTTTAAAAAAGTAAAATAAAATTATTTGTATTCATTCTGTATGATTGACCAATATTTGTTGTATCTGTCGGTCTTGATTTTTTTTATTGTGTCATTATCGAAATAAAAATAACTCGTTCTATCTTGAAAAATATTTATCCACAAACCTTAAATACGATTGAGGGAATAAAAATATAAAATTGCTTTATGAACACAGTATTAATCCTAAACTCGCGTTTGATTAACCAACAACAGAGATGTTTTGCACCAGGAGTGTCAACGTACTGAGGCAAACTTTGGTCTTAAGCATGTGTCTAAATGTGTCAACCTATTACTTGTTATGAATATAATTATTGACCTATGGTCTGATTTATTTATAAAAAATAAAAACTTAGTTTAACCTGTTAGCCTGTTTTAAAAAATAAGACAACAAAAATTTATCCAAATAGAATATACAATCAACAGTACTAGTAATTTTATAAATATTCATAAATTCAATGTATATCTGAACAGCATAATATAAAACAAAATCATTCAAAAAATATGTTTAACAAATAAAATAGGATAAAATGAGTTGAGAAGAGAGTAGTATAAAAAATAATAATTAATATACCAGACTAGTCTAGAAAGTTCTAAGACTGAGCTTTTGAATTAGAGCTTAAGACCTTTTTAATAATTGAACTTTTATATAAGTACCAAGTCTGATTCTAATAATCAATTTTAAACGTATAAACTTATGCTTCACGAACCGAATCAAAAATATGTGAAAAGCAGAGGCTTCATTTACCACTCCTATTTTGCACTATCACAAATAACACATATATCCACTGGGTCTGGTGGTCCTTGAGTTTGTGTTTGGTATGTGGGATTTGGTCAAAACTAATTACCAGTTTTGAGTGGTATGGAACTATGGGAGTGGTGGTGGGAAAAGATAGACATTGGGATTTGAAATATAATAATAAGAATGGTGTGACTTGTGAGGTCTTAGCACAGTTGGTTTCATGCTTTTCAATGAGATGAGAATAGAAACTTTTGTGACTGACACGAGCGCATTATCCAATGTTGGTATTAAAGTTCCCTCCTCTGTTTTCGCTAGTATACTTGACAGTTGGATATATATATATATATATATATATATATATATATATATATTTTTTTTTTTTTTTTTTTTTCCATTTATTTATTTTAATTTTGTTATCATTACTATTCTGTGCATGAATCCAGTTCCACCTTGTATTTACTTAGGCATTGATAATATGGCTGCAGGCGGCTTTAATTGTATTCAAACCTTTCAAGGGAGGTAGGTTCCCAACGAATGATAAAGTTCAGAAAACATTTAAATCTGGCTGACAAGACTTTTATTTCTTCATTAATTAACAATATGAGATTACATTAACTAATACTTAAATATCTCTCAATCTTGGCTGAAATTCATTTGTTGGAGTTGCTTAACAGAAGGTATCAGAATATTGAAAGCAAATGCGTATCATAATTCGGCTGTGAGCAACTATTTTAGTTTAACATAATGAGTGAATCCACTTTCAAGCATTTCGGATCGCTGAATGGAGCTGAATAATATTGTTATTTTTAAATATCTTTTAGAGTACTATCTAAATTACCAGCATTGAGCATTGTGCGCAAGGTGAAATCTTGCTTTATCATTGAAAAAGATGAAAATTTTAGAGAACGGAAAAAGATATTTGCTTTTCATTGCTTTTTTTTTTGAATGATAATGAAAATCAAACGTAACACACTACACTGTATATATCCCACGCCACTGGACTAATCTTATTAGATTATTTGTTTTTCATTGCTTGTTCTGAATTGACAAAAAGCGGTATTAACGGGCTGAGTTGAGTTGAAATTTAATTTTAAAAGGTTAAGTCTGTGTTTAAATGTGTCAGCCTGATCACGTCCGTTACTTGTTATAAATATAATTATCAGACCTGTGCCTTGACTTATTTACAAAAAATAAAAGTCTAATTTAGCCTGTTAAAAACAAAATAAGATAACAAAAATTTATTCAAACAGGATGTACAATCAACAGCACTAGTAATTTCATAAATATTCATAAATTCAATGTATATCCAAACAACATAATATAGAACAAAATCATTCAAAAAGTTTGTTTAACCAATAAAATAGAGTGAAATGGATTGAGGAAAGGGGTGTTTATCAACCGATTCAAACCGCGGTGACCGAACCGAAAAACCGATAACCGATAACCGAATAAACCGAAAATCGAAAATCGAAAAAACCCGCAAATTTTAATTGGATTGGATCGGTTTTTGGATGGGTTGATGAAAACCGATCCAATCCAAACCAATCCAATATATTAATTCCCCTCTATCTACTTGGGTCTTTCCCTAATCATAGTCCAAAAATTTCTAAACCCAAGACCTATTAACCCATCAACTAAACCCAAGAAAAAATTTAGTCACATCTCATCAACAAAATTTTATCTTTGTAGAGCTTCATATCTCATTGCCCAAAAAAAAAATTATATTATAGTTTACTAATGCTTTTGTATTTCGAAAAAAAAAAAAATTTACAAAGCCAATATGTACAAAAAATGTTATTTGCACAATAATTATGAAATAAATTTTAGGATTTTCAAAAAACCGAAAACTGATCCAATCCAAACCGAAAAAAATTGGATCGGATCGGATCGGATTTGAAAAAAAATCCAAACCGACTGGATGATTATATGATCAAACCGAAGTGATTGGATCGGATGATTTTTGCTTTCAAAATCTATGAAGCACCGACACTTCAAAAACCCTGACGTGTCGTGTCCGATACTTCCCGATACTCTCCGACACTCCGACACTCCCCGACACTCCAACACACATTATAGAAATTCAAAAAAAAATTCATAGATTGCGTTGCGTTGAGTTTTTAGTTTCAACTATTAGATTCGTTGGATTAATTACCATTTTATTAAATTTAATATAAATATTTGAGATGTCTTATGTTTCTTTGCAAAATTGATGAATATTATAAGTTCGTTTTCATTTTTTTGTTAAATTATTGAATATTAAATATAATATACACTACGTAAATTAAAAATATTATTTAATATCAAAACGAGTCCTAACGTGTCGGAATCTAACATTTTTTAGAATTAACGTATCGGAATATCGTGTCGTGTCGTGTCACGTGTCCCGTGTCAGTATCAGTGCTACATAGTTCAAAACCGATCCAATCCAGACCGCGAACACCCCTAATTGAGGAGAGAGAAGGCTATATCAAGTAGTATAAAAAATATAAAATAAAAATAAAAATTAATATACTATGTCAGCTCTATAGCCGAACTTTTGAATTGAAGCCTGAGGCCTTTTTATTAAACGAACTTTTATACAAGTTCAAGTCTGGTTCCAACAATCAATTTTAAACATATAAACTCAGACCTTCACGAACTAAGGCAAAAACACCTGATTCGTTTATCACTCCGTTAACAAACACTTAAACAGAAAGGGGGAAAAGTATGGATGCAGATTTTTTTTGAAGCAGCTTTCCTGAGACTACAATCTAACAATAACAAATGAACCAAAGTATTATTTTTGAAGAGTTTAAAGCATTAATTTTAAAATCCGCCACAAATCAGACTAGTTATGAAACGATGAACTAATTTAAATATTTCAAAATAAAAATGAAAAACTTTAAAGATTTTTGAGTAAATACTCTTTTGGGTCCCTAACAAAAAACACGGTCTCCACTTTAGTCCCTTACAAAAATAAATTAGTCAGTTAGTCCCTAACAAATTCAAAGTGAACCCATTTTAGTTCTTTTGAGGGACTAATATGGATCTTTTTTGAATTTGCGAGGGACCATGATTTCAACTAAAATGGTCCATTTTGAATTTGTTAGGGACTAACTGACTAATTTATTTTTACAAGAGACTAAAGTGAGGACCGTATTTTTTGTTAGGGACAAGAAGAGTATTTACTTAAGATATTTTTTAATCTGTCTGTATTTGTACTCTAGAAATGTGGTGCGCTTTCAACTTTCAAGGGATGGTCAGCTATGTAGTAGGACATCTTCATGGCAATGGAAACACAGCGGGCACGCTTCAGTTTGTGATAAAAGGTATGTAACCAAGTTAGCAAGCGGTCCAACTCAGCCTCGTCAAATAATTGCTTTGCAGATAAACATATTCGTTGCTTCCAAGGCAAGTGTTTCACTCATGTTGAAACAAATTAATGTTTATCAATTAGTGTCGAATGCTTGAAGATTTTATTAGCTCGGTAGGAGAAGTTCTAACTAAATATTTTAGAAGTTTAATTTTATTTAGCAACCGTATATAGATAAGTTTTTTTAATATATTCTAGATTTATCGATTATTCAATTAGTCTAATTCGATATAATCATACCCATTATATAAAAGAAAAAAGTTTCCGATGTTATTTTAGATAATTTTATCTAATGTTCATCGAAACGACGTTGTTTTGGTGTTGAAAAATTAAAAAATTAGAGTGATAAAGTCTATTATAATCCTGAAATAAATTAAAATTACAAAAATACTATGATTTTCGTCCCAAAACGACGTCGTTTTGATGAACATTAGATAAAGTTATCTAAAGTAATATCAGAAAAAACAAACCCTTATATAAATGGTTTTGTACATAAATTTTTTTTCCTTATTGGAGTGTGGATTTATTAGAGCTAGATACGGATCTTCTATGGTTTTGAGAAAGACTACAATCTCACCATTTAATTTACTTAACTTTACTTTTAAATATAATTTAATTATATAATAAAACATTTAAATTTCCATGCAATTATAAAATGATCTTAATTCATTAAAATCCGATTTGCATTCTTATGCTTAATAAAAGTGTGCTTGGGTGCATTAGCGGACCTACACTGATGTAAGTGTGTGCAAGTGCACACATTAACATTTGAAGGAAAAAAAGTAATCAGTGAGAACAAATACTCGATGATCGTTCCATTATTGTATCACTTTTTCTCTGGCGGCCTCAATTTTTGCATATTCATCATCTCAGTTTGGCTAAATATCACAGCCATAAATCATCAAACTTACCAAGGCGATGATCAATAAATGGTTTCGGACCAATCAAAATCAGACAACTATTAAGAAAAGAGAAGAGAGGTGAAATAAAAATATAACTTTGTCCAAGTGGCACTCCCTAAATGGAAAGACCACATGGGGCCTGGAACACAAAAAAACATCCCTCTAGAAGCAGCTTACTTTATGTTTATTAAAAAAAATTACAATATGCAAAACTATTATAGTATCTTTAAAAAAAGATTCGGGGATGCTGCCCCCTAACCCCACCACTAATTATGCAGACATAAATAAAATTTTCTAGGTTCGCCATTGCTTGGGTGTTAAGTTGATAAATAGATTGATTTTTTAATGTGTCAAATAGAGTTACAGGCACTAATATAGAGAGAACCTCACAAGCATGGACACGCGAGTTTTTAAAAAATTTGCGTGTCGGACACCGACACGTTCCGACACGCAGTCAACTTTTTTTGACACACGGTCAACGCTCTGACACGCTCCGACATATTTTTTTTTTAGTCTTAATTTTATTTTATTAACTAAATATAAAAAAATCAATTTATAAATCAATTTTTTTCTGTTATGAAATTTGACATGAAAAATTAACAAAGTACGAAAAATTATTTTTGTTATATTTTGTTGGAATTTTTAATTCCTCTAAACCTTTTGGTGATAACTATCACCTACAAGCCAAGCTCCATCATACCAAATCATAAAGAAATAAGAACATAAAGGTGGAGACATACCTGTCTCCATTGCAGCGGAATAACTTTAATTTGATCTTGTCTCTTGGAGTTTGTAGTCTTCCTCAGTCAAATTACCCTAAAACCGAATTCCTTAGTGTGTCGTCTCTCTCTTGATGGGGAAGAGAAACTAGGGTTGTTGATTTGACGTCTTGGGGACCATAACCCTTCTAGTGTTCTTATCTTTATTGTTGGGCCAATAAGCTCCCACTATACCTAGTTGGCCCAACACCGGTATCCTCTCATTCAGCCCATACTCACTTAAGAATCTATTTGAGAATATTTAACTGATCACTTTAATTTACCCAATATATATAAATAGCACAATATAATTATTAATATAATATGTGACCCACAATGATTATTAGAAAATATAATTTCCTAACATATTTATGTTATGAAATTTTAATATTTGATTGATTATATGACTTATTATGAGCTGTTATATGTATCACATATAAATTATGTTATATGTATTCAAGAAATAATTTAATATCAAAATGTGTCCCAACATTTTGACATTTTTAAAAATTAACATGTCGGCATATCGTATCGTATCCCATATCCCCTGTCGATATTGTCGGGTGCATCGTATATGGGAGAGAACCAGAGCTATGCTGCAATCGATCTAAAGTAGGACTTCGGAGATGATGGATTCTACCGCTTATAAAGTGGAGAAAAGATGGTATGTAAACACATGTAATGTTCAAAAGTGCATGGGAAATATGAGAGATGCACTGTGTGAATAGTTCAAAGTCCATGCAATGGAGCAAGATTGCATCATTAATGTTACAATCGTACATTAATGCAACAATAGTAACAGATAGCCTGAATAACTATGTAAGTATATGCATGGGCCAAAATATTGAGAATCTTATCTTCATTAGTGGTAAGTGGTTATTATGTGACAGGGCAGAGATGTTTTTTTTTTTTTTTGAACAACAACGAAAGCAAATACAATTATATGTCCCTAACTACCGGGGGCCAAGCTACCCCTCTAGGGCAGAGATGTTTTGAAATATAGATGTTTTATGCTGTAGTGAGAATGGAGAATAAATCATTTTAAGGAACCATTGCCCTGATCCAGAACAAAAAGAAACGAGGAAAGCTCCAATACAAAAATATTGGGAAGGAAAAAATACTTTGATGATGAAAAAACTCTAGTAAGAAATTATTGACATATTACAAAACACATACTTATTGAGTTTATTATTTCTCCAATCACAAGAGATGAAACTATTGATCTATAATTTCAAATAATATTGTTTTGAGGTTGAGGAAATAATTTATTATGATAAAAACTAATATAATTCCAACATAAATCAAAATTATAAAAAAATTCTCAACTCCAACACAATATTATTTTGGAATTACACGAGAAAGAATAAAGCCATACTGATTTAATTTACATATGTAGAAATTTAACTTTAAAAAAAAAATAAGAATAAAAATAATTGAATTGTAAAGTCCAAAATGAGAATGAACTAAGGTCATGAACTTATAATCTAGAATCACACGTTTATATAGATTTGAATAAGATATTATAAATTAATTATTTCAAAAACTTAAGTTTAGAATAAAACACCTTGGCTAGTTTTATAGAGTTAAAAAAACTAGTGTACTATCAACAAAATCCAGCATAATTGATAGATAATTGAATTCTTTAAGCATGTCAATAGAGATTCAAATCTAGGCCATATGTATTTAAAAGACTTTATTTAAAGAGGTTAATCCATTTAATATAATCTTTCACTGTCACCCCAAAAAAATAATCTTATTAATCTTCAATCCTCGGCTAGAGAATAGCTTCGGAAAAAAAAAAACTAGTATACTTAATTTAACTTGAGTGGAGAGTGAAGAGCAGGAAACATAATGGAGGACATCTTAGAGCCGGTTTGTTTACCCTTTTAAAAAAATAATTTTTATCTCTTTCTTATTTTAAAAGTCATTTTTATAAAAATAAAAGTTATTTATATTTTTATAAAAATATTTAGTTTTTAAAAAAATATATTTAACTTTTGACTTCTGCTTTTTTTAAAAGCAAGCATCCAAATGAACTAAAACTGAGAAGTGCTTTATTAAAAAAAAGAAAAAGTAGCTTTTAAAAAAAAAAAATCCATCCAAAGTACTTGTACGGGCCAGCGTTAACTTCACTTGTTGCCTAAAACAGAATTTTAGTGACTTATCAGGAAAAGCAAATCACCTGCTAATGTGTCTATTCATTGAGTTGGCATTTGGATTTTTGCGATAAAAAAAGAGTGAGTGAGACCATTGCCACACACACTTTCTAAAGATTGATTTCTATCCATCTTACCAAATGTGAATTCATATACATGCCTTTTAGTGCGTTTATAATCTATATTCTATACTCTATAAAACATCGTTTTCCAAGATAGCATAGGAACTTCGTTCTGTTATAATTGTTTCTTATTTTAATTTCTTTTGGTCCCCCATGGCTAGGAGCAAGGGTCGTCACTTACTAGGCTGGGGACGAAAGTAATTAATATGACGTTATTACACTTCATTCGCTGACCATAAAAAAAAAAAAAATACATTTACTATCAGCCATTGATAACAATTCAATCCCATACAAGGTCAAAATCATCATTTAACATGTGAGGACAACTCACATTTGGAGGGTCTCATAAAAAATAAATGCTAGTACTATTTTTTAAAAGGGATACATCACACAACAATCTGCTGATGATAGTGAAACTGAACGAGAAGAAATCTCTACACAATTAGAACATGATACTAAAATGCCAGGACATTTCAATCTGAATTACAATAAGTTCGGGTTCCAATTTTGTTATCCATTTCGGATCCTAGTTTCGTCTTTCGGAGTTTCGAACGGAGGGAAATTGAATGAGGGAAGAGAAATTTCATTTGGTATAGAATCTATAGATCTCGTGAGATTCTGCCAACGTTGAAGAAAAATGGTGATTGGTTTTCACTTTTCAAGAGCAAAAGCGAAGTCAACTACCAACTTTCAATTACTCTTTCACGGTGAATGGAAAAGCTTAGAAACGAGAGCCTCACAAACCTTTATTTTAAAAAATAATAACGCTTTTATGGGAAGCATTACATTTTACACACTCTTTTCTTATGCTGTACTTGAGGATTTAGGTGGCTTTCGTGTGACTGTGTGACCATGACATTGCAGTGACAGGTGACAGTAATTAATTTCGATTTCTTCATTTTACATGATTATTTAGAAAAGTTATATAACTTTAGTTTTAGTTTTAGTTTTAATTATGCATGCATATTCTAATAATTAAGATTTATTCCTTTTTTTAGGAAAACAAAATTTATTCTTTTTATTATTGAATTTTAAAACTCGATTCGTTCGTAGACTCCGTTCAGATATTGAATTATTAGGTTATTGATTCAATTGGTGGGTCATTAGTTCAATCAGTTTAATTAAATTTATATTAAATTATATAATAAATATTTTATAAGGTGTATTTTAACTAACAATTGAGGATACTATAGTAAGTGATAACATTATTCACTCGAATCACTGAAACTCGGGTCGACCCGGCTAGTCTGATCCTGATTTTAAAAACAATGTTTTTATTATTACAATTAAGGGTTTTATTAATCTCAGATTAAAGAAGATAAATTATCTCATGTCAAAGAAATAAATTTGTGGACTTCATCATCTGAAAAAAAAAGTAACACAATTATCGAAGGGTATGTAGGAGAGAAAACTTATCTCATGTAACATGAGAATACTTTTTTTCTATAATTAATTATGTCTTATTTAATATGTTTATGAAATAGAAGAAAAATAAGGATAAAAGAAATACAACGATAGGTACACTCACAGAACAAGAGTGGAGATAATTTTTCATTGCATTGTATTGTTTATATACAAGATTTGTATACAAACTCTATTCATAGGCTCTCATGAGTTACAATGGAATAAATGACAAGATTTAATTACCAAATTCTATATAATCAGGAGTTACAGAATTTATTCTCATAAATATTTAGAAGTTACACATTTTGAAATTATTACTTTGAAGGTTATAGACATCCACAATATTATTATTTATAACACTTTCTTTGAATTTATAAAAACTAATAATAATAAAAATTAATAAGAGGAAATTATAATTATAAAATGAAAATTGAGAATATTTAAGGTGAGGAACTTAATTTTTTAAATAAATAAATATCGAGAGACCAAAAATATGCATTGACCGTAATAAAAGGTTAAAAAAGCAAGTAAACCTCGATTTATTATTATTATTTTGCCAACAGACATCCTACGTTCCACGGTTCCAGTGTACGGTCTAGGGGCGACAATTCCTCTTAAACGGGCTTATTTAAACTTTTTGGGCCGTCGTATAAGCCTAATGAAAGGTACTTCATAGAAGAGTAAGAAAATGACTGCCGAGGATAAAAAAAAAACATGAAACTTTGTAGAGTTCACTGTTAAGTGAGTCACATTTCTCATGAGTCATGACCAGTAATTTTGTTTTTGGTAGTGTCAGGATTCAGAAGTAAATTTAATTTGGAAATTTAAGTCAGAGTCTTCACTTTCATGCATAGGTCACCGTCTGCACGACTTGAAAGATCACTATCTATCTTCAATTTTTTTTATTTTTTTTTTGTAAATATCTATCTTCAATTTAGTAATAAGCACTGTATACATTTGGAAGATCACTATCTGTCTTCAATTCAGTTATAGGTAAGCCATAATATAGTAGTGATTTTTATAAAATCATATCTGCAATTTTGTTTTGAACACTGTATACAATTTGGTCAATAGTAGTTAAAGTGAAATCATATCTGCAGTGAAAGCGTTGCTACAAATATCAAACGATCATAGTTTAATTAGCGTTAGAAAATTAAGTGAGAGTGAAAGTACGTGTTCGATTTTCTTTAATACCACTTTTAGAAAAGGTTTAAAGCTTTAATTCTGATACCCATCACGAATCTAACTAGTCACAAAGCGATGAACCGATTGGAATATAATTTTTTTTTTTTTTTGCTACAAATAGCTCTTGAAAAAGTTCCAATAGCATTGGAGTTTTAGTTTTACACTAATTAACATTGGATATTGAATATAATTTAAAAAAACAATTCACATGTCAATTTTAAAGTTAACTTTTAATAGTTAACATAATTTTAAATATTTAAAAATTTTAATGTATAAATTCTTTATAACAAAAATAGCATTACAGTTACTCATTATTCCTTAATTTATAAGGCAAACTTGAATTATGTATACTTCAATAATAACTTTTTTAATAGCAAGGTTATATTTAAAAAAAATTTATTTACAAACTATAGTATACTATGTATTATGGATAGTACATATTATTTGAAGATATACTATTCTTAATATATAATATAGTTAATAAAATAAAAAACTTATAAATATAACTTATTCTTTTATGTATATATTATAGGAAAAATGTTTGTCCTTTAAAAGAAGGATTTTATTTTTCTTATGTCACGTAAGATAAATCTTTTCTCCTACTCTCACAACAAATGGTGGGACCCACTTTATTTTTAAAAAAAGAAAAGAGAAAAAAACATAGCATGAAAATCAAAGTGAGAGTAGAAGATAAAATTTGTCTCGTGTGATATAAGAGAAATAAAACCCTTTAAAGAATATAATTTTATATCATTTTAGATCCTAATCGTTGATTTTCATCAATTAACGGTTACAATTTATTAGATTTTATTGTGAATTAATAATTAATTAATAAACTTGACTCAATAAATTCTAACCGTTGATTGATGAAAATCAACGATTAAAATTTAAAATGACATAAAATTATATCATTTAAGATTACATACACTTTTTTCATATATCAAATGGAAAAAAGAGCGCTTCTATTGAAAGGTGGACCTGCCTCTCTCAAACATTATGTTTCTTGTTGGGGAAGTAATTTTTCATTTGAACAAAATTTTTTGGTTTAGCGACTTGGATTAATCAATGGTGGATATTAAAAGAAACTGAGCTGTTAATTAAAAAGTTAATGTGCAAATGTTAAGTTACAATTTATAGAAATAAGTTATTCTACCTACTATCTTTTTTATCTATTATCTTTCAATATCGTTAGATCAGAATGTTAAGAAGAGAGAAAAAAATAAATATTAATTACGATTCTGATATAACGATATTGGAGATGAAAGGTAAGCAGAAAAAATTATAAATAAAATTACCTATCCCTATTTTATAATGATAAAACTTAAACTATCGAAATTATCCTCGTGTAATAATGACGACGACGATAACGCCATATCAGTTCGTGTCAAAGACACCAATAAAGATGAGCGATGTTACGTGTGATACAATTAAAAAACACATTTTTCGCACTTTTTTCAGCAAGTACTTTTATAGCAAATGAATCTTAAATTTTCTCTTGAACAGTTTACATTACTCGCATCATCTTACATGTGTAAGGTTTACTCCTAAGCACTACCTCCATTGTGCATATATGCCCAGCTTCTTGCCGTGTTAGCATCATAGCATGGATATCCTAGTATTCTACCACTGGAAACGAGAATATATATAGCTTTCGCGTTCTGATATAGGTGAGTCAAACTCTTCAGACACAGATTATCTGTTTAACAAGTTCGAAGATAAATTTGTACTGTGATGACAAATATTTGAGTTATTAAAATAAGGAAAAAAAAAAACTCATATTACAGGAAATTTCTAATCTTATCTCATAAATATAATAAGTGTGGGATTTAGAAGAAGAGTTTATTTTCTCCTACATAAAAAAAACAAATCCCTTAAAATAATTAATATTTACTGAGTTGCAC
Organism: Gastrolobium bilobum; assembly: GCF_033153095.1. Classification (NCBI taxonomy): domain Eukaryota; kingdom Viridiplantae; phylum Streptophyta; class Magnoliopsida; order Fabales; family Fabaceae; genus Gastrolobium; species Gastrolobium bilobum. The sequence goes on along the minus strand of NW_026895097.1, from coordinate 71,834 downwards.
TTCTGAAAAAAATTCTGGACGTAAACACTTTTTGATTTTTTTGAAATTATTGAAACTACTATAGTACTATAATTTTTGAAATTTAGTTTTTTTTTTTTAATGCATATTTGAATAACCAGTAATGCAATAAATGAAGGTCTGTTACGCATTTTCCAAAAACACAAAAGGTCCAACCTGGGATAGTGAATTGGCTTCAGCTCTCAGATCCGCATTCAATGCAAGACCACAGAAAGCAATGAGCTATAACGGAGAAACACCAAGTTGGGTAAGTTGTGTTTGGTCACACCTCACGTGGAAATTAAATTTCTCGGAAAATGAGGGTATCATTGTTAGGTCATTATCTCACTAAATACTGAACAAACATTGATTATGGTCTTAAAGTTTGCATCCCGGATTGGTTTCCCCGAAGCTCTTAATTAGACAAATAAAAACCTGCAGTGTGTCTGTTTATTTGTCTGAATGGGAATGGACGAAAAAGAAAAGAAAAGGAGCAATTTTAATTAGATTATTACGTGGCTCCCATAACAATACCATGGACTCGTATTTTTGTTTCCTAGTTTTTGATGAATAATTAAATTTCACATTAAATCGATATACAAATATTGGAAGTAGTAATCTAATCAATTGGTTTAAGAAGGTCAATAATGTTGATGAAATGTTTTGATTGGTTTGAGTTTACATAAAATATTAATATTTTGTGCCCGTCTCCCTGTATGGTAGAAGCTACTATCCTGAAAACCTAAATTTACTTGGTTAGCCGTGAATGAAAATTTTAAAAAATAAATAAATGATAGTGTGCAGGTTTAGAAGCTTCGGTGCTAGACAGGAATCTCCGCTTAACATGCTCCCTTTCTTTTTATCTTTGTAAAATGTGTTTTGCGTTAAAACAAAGCAAGTTCAGGTAGGCAAAAGGAACACGAGAGTTTGAAGCTAGCAACCTATTATTAGTTATTAATTACGCTTAGAGCTAGGTTTGACCCTTTTAGATTGGTCCCACCCCTTATATCTGAGTCTGAGGCAAAGCCTTTGGTTTTCGTTTAAACAGTTCAGTGATCGAAGTGGAGATTTATTCAGAATCCCAATAATACATCTCAACCATTTGTTTATTACATTCTAAGATAAGGTATATATTCGAGCAGCCATTTTTTGTTTTTAAATTTTTGACATTTTGAAATTATTGTGCATTAGATTGCGGAAAAGCAAATTGCCCCACCTGCAAAACCAATAATACCATATTGCACCACAAAAAAAAAAAAAAAAACATATTCATATATATAAAAAAAATATTTTCTACCTAGTGAGAAGCAAAAAACATTTCTCTATCACTAAGAAAAAAAAAAGTATGGTTCATCATTTTATAAGTTTTTCTTTCTCTCAATGATAGAAAAATATTTTCTGCCTTAAAGGCAGAAATCATTTTTCTTATATATAAACAAGTAAAGTACATCTATATATTAAATGCCATCATAGGTTTTTGAAGTGACATTTAACTGAATAATAGCAACAGATTATGGAATCTTTTATTAGTTCACGGCTAGTTATGTCTTCGTTACGAGATTCAAATCTAAAACAAAAATCAGTAGCAGAGATTCACGTTGTCTAATTTGTCTACCTCTGTTTTCAGATAAGTTAAATTCAATTAGGAGGAATAAATTCACAAACACCCCTTCCATTCAAAAAATAACATTTGGATTGATTTTTTTTTTTTCTCCATTGACCCGTCCCAAGTCCCAACCATGCCCGCGTACGCACTAAAGTTATTATATTTATGAAGTTCAATAATGCTATTCTTTCTCTATTTTTTCGGTTTTAGAGGGAGGGTGGAGAGGGACTCATTTAGGTTGGATTTGGCAAAATATCAATTCATTGTTATCATTTAATTCCTCATAGACGATAGTGAGTGCATTCTTGACATTCTTTTTATCCTCTCGACAACATGTCTCTCTTGTTTTATTTCCAACAACCACTAGTAATCTTGAAAGTGAGTGACAACGATTTAATTTCTTATATGCTATTAGGCGGTCTATTGGGGATAAGGTGTCCAACCAAGCTACAGAGGAAAATAAATAAATAAATAAATAAATAATAAATTGTGGGTATCTGAATACGCAGCTTGAATCTGAACAATTATTTTAGCCATTGCAAAGCTGAATGGCAGTTTTTTGTACTCATCCCGAATCTTGCAGGCAGCTATTATTGGATTCGGAAACATGGATGACATTCCAAAATTTACAAACATAATACAAGAGCCATATAGAGACAACGTTTTTCAACACAAGCGTGTGATATATAAGATAAACATACATACATGTATTCAAATATATACTCTAGTTTTTTCTCTGGGCCAAGATCATGATAATGCTGCATTGCTGCAGTCGCACAGGATACGAGTTCAGCGGGACCACGCCAAAATTCTGAGCTGGATTCGTACCCATCATTTGATATTTTGATAATGACTGGTTAATTCAAAACTAACGGCTCTGATCTCCCTGCCTATTTCACCTTTGATCAACTCAAGTTCAACTTATTTAATGGTGGATATGCCACCAGCCGGGCAGCTACACGTGGATATGGATTGCACTGAATGATAGTTCTCCACTTCTTTGTCATATTATACCTTATTTTACTGTTATATCAGAGACATTAATTACCACATCGATTTTATTTTTTTTTAAAAAGAAATTCTATAATTTCTAATTTTAAGAAGAAGAAAAAAAGAAAATCGATTTATAGTCAAAATCCTTTCTTATAAACTAGTCATATTAAATTACACATGTCACATAATGAATTGCAAAAATTTATTAATAGATAAATAATCAGCAAATTAACAATGAGAGGAGTAATACTGTATGTCTGTAATTTTCAATACTAAATAAGCTAAACATTCAACGATTTTATAAAAAAATTGTTTTTTTTAATGTTTGTGACGTGTCTCCCTCCAGTTGGCGTTACTTCTGTCAAATAGTTTTGTCATAAATTATAGAATGCCGTTGAAACAAAGCACTAACCTAATTTTCTTCTAACAGGTTCATATGTTCTACATTTAATAATTACTATAAACAACGTCATGTTTGCTGAGAAAAACTATGTTCAGATTGAGAAAGAAGAGACACTGTCCTATCGCAGTGAAAGCAACCAGAGGATTTGCTATCATTTAGCCACATATATATAGATTGATAAGAGATAATGACTTTTACAGGAATGGTAAGCATAATTTAATTAAAGACAAAAATCGGAATTTCCATTCCTTTGTCTTCCCATGCAATAAAGGAAATAGTAAGTGACAATCTCAGATTCTCAATTTCCCCTCGCACGGTTGCATTTACTCCATACGTGTGCACAGTCATGAAAAAAAAAAAAAAAAAAAAGTGACTTGTAACTACTGAGTATACTACACAGAATTCCCCTCAACCTTAAATCAAGTATTTGAAGACGAAGATGAAGCCTCATCTTTGTGTTTAATCCCCTTCCTAACATGTTCTAACAACAAAGATGAACTAGGAGTACGAACCTCAGCTTCCAAACAAGAAACACACCGAGTGCTGCAAGAAGACAGAGAAGAACTATGAAACGATAAAGGAGAAGAAGGAGAATGGGAAGAAGAAGAAGATGATGATGATGAACCTAAAGCAAATGCAAGACCAACCAATAAATCAACAAAAGCACCAACAATATAGCCATGATTGATTTTCCCATTGACCCTCAAATACCAACATAAAAGCTCCTGAAGACCCTCCCAATCTTTCACACCCTGAGCCGCTACCATCTCCTCCATGGACTTTCGAAAATCAACATAAGGGTCTTGAGATTCCATGGATAAAACCACACTGTCTTTGAATGGCAAGCTTGTTACTTTAGCCTCTAATATAGAGCTGGTCTCATCTGGCTCGAAGAAAAGCCTCTCAGAACGCAACCCACGAATCACAGTCTCAATTGAATCCTCTTTTATGGATTCCTCAGATGCCATTGAGAAGCTATCAGACTTGGGAGAAACGGTGAAAAATGATTCAGAGCTCTCCAAGATGTCCATGGTGGCATCCAAGTAGGCTGAGTTAATAGTTTTGAATGTGTCATCTTTGGCTCTAAAAGAGAGGGTTCTAGGTTGGTGACAAGATGGCCAAGGCCAAGAAGAAGAAGAAGAAGAAGAAGAAGAGAGAGACAGAACTTGTGTGTTCTTAAGAAGAGAAAGGAGCTTCATTTTTTTCTTGCCCATCTGGTTTTTGATGTGAAATGTGGATTCAAATGAATTTTGGAGCTTTAGAAATGTGAGTTAAGTCGATTGGGGGCATTAATGGCAGGTCAGATATGACTCCTGCCCTTGGGAGGGAAGATTTTAAAGATGTGGTGGGACACTTTTGAAAGCTGTATTGGGGTAATGGGGTCAGCTTACCGGATCTTCTTATTAAATTTTTTCAGGCTCTGGAAATAAATGTAACTGCAAAATTATTAAAATATATTTGTTGAAGTATTTCTATTCTTTTAATATTTAATAGTTAATTATAGCGAAAATTATTTATACAGTTGCGGGAATCTATCGTATACACAAAAATGAAATAGAGAAACTACAAAAAAAAAAAATGAGAGAGAAAAATTTAATAGAGCTACTACTCTCTTTTTTATGTATGTGACAGACAAACTATTCCTTTAACAATTATAGAAATAGTTTTCCCTTAATTATATTATAATTTTAGTTTATAGTCTTAGAATAGTATAAGATACAAAATCTTATATGTATCATACCACAAAATATCTAAGTAATACTTTTTCGTATCTAAGCGATAGTTTGATATCACGAAAAGAAAAATAATACACTTTCTTAGGTATCACGTCTGTAAGTGATAAATTTAAAATACAGAAATTAAATAATATATCAGGTATCCACAAGGGTGGGTTGAAAATAATTTTTATTGTTATTAATAATAAGTATTGATTAATTATCAAATTAATATTTTTTTAATATTTTGATAGATTTTTTAAAAATGTATTTCTACAATTTAAGCTAAACCATAAGACTTTCAAATATAATATATGGTATTTAATTGTATTTGCAATATCATAATAAGGTATCATGTCGACCACAATATTATATATACCAATTTATTTAAGACCCGAAGATTTTAATGCTCGTCCGATCGGTGGTGAAGTTTTTTTTGAAAATTAGCCACGTTTGGTCGTAGTTAAAGAACTGTAACTATTTAGGCACTAGTTGAATTTTTTGACACTAGCTGACTTGCCATGCTGACTCCGTCACGGAATAAATTGTTTGTTCAATAATTTCTCAATGTATCGACAATAAAAAAAATAAAATAAAAAATCAAATGTTCCTCGTAAAAGGGTCACAGTTCAAGAATCTGTAACTTAAACGTTACAACATTAGGATAATCGTTGTTCAAGTTTTTCAAAAAAATTAGTTATTATTATTTAATACGATTTTTTTTTAACTTTAAACTTTATGGTATGTTAAATTCTTTCCAAATAGAGTGTTAACGGACTGTATTTTATTTTAAAAAGGTTTTAAATTTTTTAGTGTACCAAATAAATGTAAAATAATTATTTATTTTTTTGTACAACTATTTTATTTTTATTCATTTTAATTTTTTTTTCAATGAGCGTAGCTAAATATCAATAAATTGGCTAGGAGCTGAGTAGTCTTATGACGAATGACCTCTTTGTTTTCGTATTACACTTTTTCTTACATTTTATGCTATTAAGATAGGGATCGAATATTGTTATTACCAAATAATATTATTATCAATATTATTACTATATTTAACCGTTGATTTTTTCAATCAACAGTTATCATTTATTGCGAATTAATAATTAATTAATGAGTTTAATTTGTGGAAATAATAATCGTTGATTGGCGAAAATCAACGGTTAAGATATGGTCGTGACATTGGTAATAACATTATTGGGTAGTAACAATATCATATTCTATTAAGATAAGAGAATAATATATCTAATGTTACTTTAGAAAACTTTGTCTAATGTTAAACGAAACGACGTCGTTTTGTGGTTGAAAGATTAAAAAATTAAAATGATGAAGACTATTATAATCTTGCAAAAAATTAAAATTATAAATACACCATAATTTTTGCTCCAAAATAATATTTTTTTGGTAAATATTAGACAAAATTTTCTAAATTAATGTTAAATTTTTTTCCCATCACGTGGGCCTCTCCTAGGAATCACCTTAATGTTAGCTCCTCTCTTCCTTCTCTTTTTGGGTTCGACCTCCTCTTGATTGGCTTAAGATTAATGTGGATGGAGCTGTCAATATGGGAAAGGCTGCTTGTGGGGGATCCGTTGAGATTCTGATGGTGTTTGAGTTAGTGGTTTCCAATCATTTTTGAATTTTTGTTCTCCTCTCAAAGCTGAATGACGAGCTATCCTTACAGGCTGTGAGTTTGCTTGGCAGCTAAGTACCAAAAAGGTTATTATTAAGAGTGACTATGCTCTTGCTATTAACTTGTTTACCAATATTGGTAAAGAAGCTCAAGAACTACCTCTTGTAGTGATACAGAATATGTTATTTATTCTGTATCATTAATCTGTTGTTAGTTTTCTAACTGGTAGTTGCTATGTAATTAGAAGTCAGTTAGTTTGTTAGACTAACCATGTGTAGTTAGTTAGTTTGTTACACTAACCATGTGTAGTTAGCTAGTTTGTTAGTCCAGTCACGTGTGTGACTATTTTATTTTTTGGTCTTTTGCTTTCTGCATATATAAGCAGTGTACTCTGCATATTAGATAGGTAAGGTACAAACTCTACTGTAACACCTTTTCTGTTTTTCATCAATGAAGCTTTCTCACGCTTCCACATACACTAAGATGGTATCAGAGCCTCACCGTCCCCCGCTTTAAAAAGTGGAATTAAAATAATAAAAAAAAGCACAAAAAGGTAAACCAAAAATGGGCCTGTGCAAGTTCCACGCTTCTAGCCTAAAGGGCTCTTGCGTGAGGGGGCGTGTTGAGATATATAGTCCCACATTGATTGGATGGGTAACTAATATGGCCTTTATAAGGCCTTGGGCACTCCCACCCCTTGAGCTAGCTTTTGGGGTGGTGACCTCAAGGTTCTTAATATGGTATCAGAGCTGAAAATGGCCTATTAGGTGCTAAGCCTGCCCCTTCTCCTATGGAATCATCTTTACGGCTTAGACAGAAAGAGGGAGAGCTGTTTCATGACCCTTTTGCATACAGAAGATTGGTGGGACGTCTTTTGTATCTTACAAATACGAGACTAGATATTTCTTTTGCTATACAACAACTTAGTCAATTTGTTGCTACTCCAATGAAGGCTCATCATGATGCAGCTTGTAGAGTTCTTCGGTATTTAAAGGCCTCCCCATCTAAGGGTCTCTTCTTTCCTGTTGAAAACTCTCTTATTCCTTCTGGATTTGCTGATGCCGATTGGGCTACATGCCCTGATACACGTAAATCAACCACCGGTTTCTGCATTTTCATTGGAGATTCTCTTGTTTCTTGGAAGTCAAAGAAGCAAAGTACAGTTTCAAGGTCCTCTGCAGAAGCAGAATATAGAGCTCTAGCAACTGTCACATGTGAGCTTCAATGGCTTTCTTACCTTCTTCATGATCTCCAAGTGCCTATGACTAAGCCTACTAATGTGTTTTGTGACAACCAGGCTGCCATCCATCTTGCTCACAACCCTTCTTTTCATGAGCGTAGTAAACACATTGAACTTGATTGTCATGTTACTAGAGAGAAGATTGTGGCTGGTTTAATACATTTGTTGCCTGTGTCTACTACTCAACAGCTTGCTGATGTCTTCACAAAGGCCCTACAACCAGCTCCCTTTCATGATTTTATCTCCAAGTTGGGGTTACTTGACATCCACCTTCCAACTTGAGGGGGGGGGGTGATACAGAATATGTTATTTATTCTGTATCATTAATCTGTTGTTAGTTTTCTAACTGGTAGTTGCTATGTAATTAGAAGTCAGTTAGTTTGTTAGACTAACCATGTGTAGTTAGTTAGTTTGTTACACTAACCATGTGTAGTTAGCTAGTTTGTTAGTCCAGTCACGTGTGTGACTATTTTATTTTTTGGTCTTTTGCTTTCTGCATATATAAGCAGTGTACTCTGCATATTAGATAGGTAAGGTACAAACTCTACTGTAACACCTTTTCTGTTTTTCATCAATGAAACTTTCTCACGCTTCCACATACACTAAGATGTAGTTAGGATTCGAGCTTGGATGGGTAAAGAATGGAATATTGAGTTTTTTCATGTGAAGCGCGATGGTAACAAGTGTGCTTATTAGTTAGCTAAGAAAGCTCTCTCCTACCCTTGGGGTTCTTATTGCTACCCTTCTTCAGCTGCTGCTGATCTACTTCTCCTTATCATCTCTGATCAAAAGGGTGTTGCCAGTAGTAGTAATAGGATCCCTGATTGATTTGTTTATCTTTTATGTGATGTTTTTCTTTTGCTTTCTTGGAGCTCTGCCCTTTTATTGTACCCAGAAAAAAAAAACTGATTACCAATATTTATTTCTGTGGCAATGTGCTTATTCACCTTAAGCATCGTCTCAAGTATGAATTTTGCTAATAAAAAAAATAAGTGTTAAAAGAGCTTTGTCCTATTGAATAGATCTATATATATATATATTTAACTTGAGTCAAATTAGTTAGAATTAAAATCATTAATAAGTCTATGATTCCATGTAAGTATATACTATAGTAACTTAATCCTTTCAAAACTTACATTTTTTTCATCCATTATTTATGTAAAATCTAAACATTTAAAATACAATTACTCTTTATAAATTAAAACTCAAAAGAGGATTAAAAATTTGATAAATTAATTGTAAACAAAAAATGAAGTAAAACTCATACATTATCAGCCCTATCTATTATTTAGGTTATAACACTTACACAAAAATAATAAAATATTTTTTAAACATAGTTAAATATATTTTCAATATATTTTAGATGAGTAATTAAACATTACTAATTTATAATAAATTAAAAAATAACATATTTTACTAATTAAAAAAGTCTTGCTTATTTTATAAAAAAATTACTATTTATTTTTTTAGTATATATTTAGATGAATTCAATAGTAAATAAATTTAAATTCCTTAAGTAAAAAAGAAAAAAATGTACATGAATAAATACTTTTATCTTTTGCAATATTATGTTCTTTTAGAATATTCTAGCTTGATTATACAAGTAAGAAAGATTGTAACAAAAAATGTTTATAAAAAAAAAGTTTGTAAAAAAATACTTTTAATTGATGTTAATTAATTTTATTGGATGAATTAATAAACTTATTTTTGAAATATAGTAAGGTTAGAATATTATCATTCAATTGAACCAAAAAGAAGAATAAGATGTTTATGCTTACCTAACAAGAAGTTACAAACATATAATTCTGAAAATACTCTTTTGTTTCAAGGGAAAATCTATACTCAAGAGAAGTGTACAAATGAAGTTTGGACAATCTCCTCTTCTTCTTTTTTTGGGTAACCGACAATCTCCTTTTTTAACCAGTAGTTATCTCCCTCTCGCCCTTTTTTATTTTTATTTTGATTTGCTCCACTCCGATCCGGATAGGTTACCTAGCATTGGTAGGTGAGTCTCCTAGCGAGAATTTTTTGCATACACAAGGTCTCGAACTCAAGTCCTTGCTTAAGCGAACCCAAATACCTTATCACTTGAGCCAACCCCCGTTGGTCTCTCTCGCTCTCTTTATTGTTATTACATCTATCAATACGAGTAAAGACAATTTTTTTTTTTAGAAATATTTTAATCGGTACATCGTTTCGTGACTAGTTCGATTTTGGACGGGTCGGATTAAGACTTTAAATTTCTCCCAAAGATGATACTGTGAAGATCGAACACATGCTCTCATTTTCATTTCTCACCTGCTCAGCTCTATTGTGGCAACTGAGCTACTACAATTTGATAGTAAAGACAATTTATGTTTATTATATAAATCTCAAATTTAATATGTATTAATTATTTAAAATTATATCTTTTACATGTGAAAATTCATTTATCAACACTCTTGGTAGCACGCTATTTTTTGATTAAACTCGATGGCAGAGGTATATCATCAACGACCGTATTCAACGAAAACCCACGCACACACGTAAACCAAACAGGTTCGTTAATGGAATATATTTTTCTTATGTTATAGGAAAGACATTATTTTATGTTGTCGAAATAAAAGTATAAGTGAGACCCACAAATAAGAGGAAAGAGAAAAAAATTGATGAGACCTATCCTCTTTTTGTGTGTGTAGAAGAGTTATTTATCTCATGTAAAATGAGATAAACATGACCCTTTATTAATATCCTATATTGCGTGGGAAAAGGATGACGGGTGCACCCCGTTCCATGACCTATTTTTTTTTTTTTTTTTGATATAACTAAAGGCACTAAATTGATTAATAATTAATATATTAATACTCTAAGATATAACATGTTTATATGATCCAAAAAATTACGTAATTTCTTAATATTAATTGACTACGTGTACACCAAATATAAAAGTATACTTCTCGTTCTAACATTTGAAGCTGTGCTCTATTTTTTCATTAAACCCTTTAGCCCCCAAAAATTCACCATTCTTCACCTTGGAGTACTGTATCTAAAACACTCAAATACGAAAATAAGAAAAGTGAATGAAAATTTCGAAGGGTGGATTAATTGGTGATGTGAGTCTCAGGATAGATAAATGGCGAAAACAACATCAATTCATATTTTGGGTAAAAAAAAATAACTGACCTATTATACACATGTGTGCCCTTTTCCCGTCCGAATCGTGTGATATCCAAAAGACCTGACTCGCTCCAAAAATTACTAATGTCCTAGAATAAAAAAAAATTGAACGATTGAACAATAATCTTAGTCATTGTCTTGTGGGGATGATATATAACAGGTGGGGTGTGTGGGGAGATGGATTGTCTTGCGTAACTCTGTTAAGATAGAGCTCTTCACGTGCCTCACAAAAAAATTAAGGTCCAGAGAGAAAATGGAAACCCTTGAAAGAGACTCACTGAACTAGGAATAGACTAACTGAGTGGTACTCAACCTGTAGAAATAAAGAGGTTTGGCCAATGGCCTCCCATTTCTTTTATTCATTATTTCGTTCAGTGTCACATTTTTTGGTACGTTCAAAACCTCCAATCTCCAATATTTGTAACATTCAAAATAGTTGAACTTGTATCTCTAGTCTGCTTATAGTCAACTCAAGGGTTTAAGATCTATATATTTACGGGGTTGATCATTGCATGCTAATACTCAACGGTGTGCAAAAAAACTGATTCACTTGTCTTACTCTTGATCTGACATTGACTTGACTTATAAATACTTATTTTATTTTTGAACTGGTGTAAATATTGACCAACTTTTATTTGGGTTAGTTTTAGACCTGACTTTTTTTAATAATGACCCATTGACCCAAAATTTGACTCATACCCATTATGTGAAAAAAAAAATCACAATTACATTAAAAGAAAAGTTTTAATGTAATTACGCCAAAAAAATTTACGAAAAAAAATTCCATCAAAATTTTTCGCAAAATTTTTTGTCAATTTCTTTTACAGAATCTAAATTTTGTCAAAATATTTCACAAAAAAATATATTCATCAAAATTTTGACGACACACATTTCCATCGAACTTGACGGAAAAAACTTTCATCAAAATTCTGTATAGCATTCAAATTTCGGCGAAAGTTTTCGACGGAAACATTTTCGTTAAATTTTTTGACAAAAAAAATTTCTTCAAAATTTCTAGCGAAACACATTTCCATCGAAAGTTTTCGACTAAATATTTTTGTTAAATTTTGACGAAACATATTTTCATCGAAAATTTTTGACGAAAAAAAAATTCCTTAAAATTCTTTACAGAATTCAAATTATGGCAAAAGTTTTCGACGGAAATATTCGTTAACTTTTTGACAAAATCGTGAAATTTTTAGCGAAACACATTTCTATCGAAAGTTTTCGACTAAATATTTTCGTTATATTTTGACGAAACACATTTCCATCGAAATTTTTTGATGGAAAAAAATTTCATCAAAATTCTTTACAGAATTCAAATTTCAGCGAAAGTTCTCGACGGAAACATTTTCGTTAAAACTTTTTGACAAAAAAAAAATTCGTCGAAATTTTTTAGCGAAACACATTTCCATCGAAAGTTTTCGACTAAATATTTTTGTTAAATTTTGACGAAACACATTTCCAACATCAAAATTCTTTACAGAATTCAAATTTCGGCGAAAGTTTTTGACGAAAATATTTTCGTTAAATTTTTTGACAAAAAAATTTCGTCGAAATTTTTAGCGAAACACATTTCCATCGAAAGTTTTCGACTAAATATTTTCGTCAAGTATTTAGATAAAAATCATTTCCATCAAAATTTTCAACGGAACACATTCCTGTCAAAAATTTTCGTAAAATTTTTTGACAAAAAATATTTCAATAAAAAATTTCGACGGAAAAAATATTCTGTCAAAATTCTTGAAAGAATCTAAATTTCGTCAAAAGTTTCTAATGAAACATTTACCTCAAAAAAAATTTCGTCGAAATTTTTGTCAAAACACATTCCTATCGAAATTTTGAACGAAAAACATTCAGTCAAAATTTTTGACGGAATTCTTTTTTCGTTTAAAACATTTGATGGAGAAAATCATTTTCGTCAAAACTTTTGACGAAAACTAAATTTCGATAGAAAACTAATTTTTGTAAAAATTTTCATAAGAGAAAAAATTTCGTCGCTTTTCGGCAAAAAATATTCCAACGAAAAAGAATTTTGTTCAAATTTTTTGTCATTTGCAACGTAGAAATTTCGACGAAATTTTGTGAAGAAACCAAGTCAAAAACGGGTCAGGTCGGATTTGACTCACTTCAGTAATCAAGTCAGACCCACCTCAGAAATCAAGTCAGGTCAAATCCGACCCAGTTCTGAACTAGTTCAAAAAAATCCAAACAAAGTCAGACATGACTTGGATCAAATTAAAGTGAGTCATGTTAAAATACCTTACCTATAAAAAACCAAATTGGGTCGAGTCACACAAAAATCTGATTCGACCTGACCCATGCACAGCACTAGTAATACGTTGTGGTTAAGCAGAATGAACAGGTTTAGTACTGCATCCATTTCCCTGGACAAGTTAACGTGTGATGAATGTAATGGGACCATGGTATAGGTAATGCTAGTATTTTGATTAGGTTATAATTCCAACAGAATTAAAAGATGGGGGACCTTGTTTCTTTCGAACCCCAACATCACAGGAAATGAATCATATCCACACTGCATTGAAACAAAAGTACAGCGGGGATATGCATTCCCCAATCCCCACCACCGCACAAAACTTTTTTATGGATACCCTTATTTGCAACTTGTAGGTCCACTTTTTTAGGTGTGCACAAGACTAAATTATTTCATGCAACAAGAAATTATATTCCCTCCTTTAAATTTTTCAATTATTCTATCGGAGAATATTAAACTCTTCCAAAACTCATTCCCAAACTATTTTTCTTATTCCTTATTCCTTCACCCTCGATTACGGTTTTTGTAGTAGTTGCAGTAAGTTTAGATCAATTAAGCTCACTGAGTTCTCAATTCAAACTGAAACAAATTAAATGTTCCAAAATTGTCCCATATCAATTTTGAGTTTAGCAAGTTCAAAACTAAGTCCAATATAATTAATAAAGGTAAAGTACAAGTTCATTTCAGCACGACTCACTACTAACTTTAATTAAATTCTCTTTTTTATGTCGAGAGGATTCATTTTTTAGGTTGAAATTATTATAAATTTATGTAATTTAAGCTTTTAAATAAATCACCGTGTGATAATTTAGAATTGTAATGTTAGAATAAATCACCGTGTGTCCCATACCAATGTACAGCCAAGGCTCTGATACCAATTGTAGGAAATCTTAGATTTATGCGGAAGCTGTTTAGGACCTAGTACATTGGTATGCTTACCGAATCATCCTTGTTTCACAATTACCTCTCGGTGCGCAGGTCTCGTGTAGAATCTTCCGTTGTAGGATTCCTCTTCACGAACAGCTCACCTCAGCGCCGCAGCACGAACAACCTCCTTGAAGCTGGACTGTGGCAGATCTTCCAAACTATCTCTCGAGGAGGAAGGGAAAGTGTGTGGGCACTGATTAGATTCTGAGCTTGCCTCTTTCTCACAAAAAAGACCTAGGAGGCTGATGACTTAAAATGTACTATTTATATGGGTTCCAAGAAACACTAGCTCAATGGGCTCTAGGTTCCTTGGGCTCTTCTCATACTAATAACCCATTTGGACTTTAGTAAAAGAGCAAACCCAACAACAGTGATTACAAATTAGAGTCAGCAACCACAATTGTGATCATAATATTATGTTTTCCAGTAATCGCAATTATGGCTACTTTTTTTTTTTGCCATTATAATAATCACACTGCTAACAGTAACTATGTTTTAGAACAAAATATATCCAATATTGTAACCAATATATATATATATATATATATATATATATATATATATATATATATATATATATGTCCAATAAATTTTTATCGTTTTGCCATAAACTAGAGAAATTTGGTTTGGAGAGCTGAGGAATTTATTTTTGTTTTTATTCTTCCTTTCATTTGGAACTGAAACTTCAATCTCCTCCTGATCAAAATTAAGTTTTTTTTTTTTTTAAATATATACCAACCCTAATTATTTCTTTGAGAAGAGTTGGTCCCTCATGTATCCCCACAATAAGTTTTAACTCTTTGAACAGACTATGAAACTAATTTCAAGTCGGGGCTTAATTAAAGTTTATCGTCCCTCTCCAAATATATATTTGATGAGAATCGAACTCAGATTCTTTTTCTATTATACTTAGCATATATTGCCAACTAAGTTACACTCATCTATACTTTTATAATATAAATAATTTTTATATGGTACTGAAATTCAAATGTATAACTTTATGCAAGTTATTCAATCCCATCACTATTAGCACACTTCTAATTAGTTTAATGCAAAGTTAATTTCATTAATTTGTACCCTGATCGTAACTTATTTCGGATTGGATAAATGAAAAATGATCAAATTGAAAGAAATGAAATAGAATAAAATAAAAATTAGTTGTTAATCAAATTATTTATAATTAATCAAATTATTTATAATTAATAAAACAATTTAATAAAATATATTTCATTCAATCTAATATTTTTAATCTTTTAAGCAAAGGATACTAGATAAAACAAAATAAGAATAATTTACTATTCACTAATTTTCTTAGCATCTCATCAACTTCTCAAATAACATAATAAAATGACTAATTTATTTTATCATAGAATATTTAATTGATAATATAATCATTTTAGCATATTTTATTTCACTCAACCTATATATATTTGGTATATATGCGAAACTGCAATGGCATGCGCGATGTATTTGGTGTACTGTCTTAGATAGAATATTTAAATAATAATATAAAAATTGTATCATATTTTATTTCATTCAACTTATAGGTAAATATTCAAAATTTTATATGTTCTCGATCTCACGCCGCATGCAAGGCAAAGTTCGGGATCGGGACTTTTATTTTATTTTATTTTTGTTGGGACTTTAATCACTACTGCCAAACTGCATTGGCATGCGTGAAGTATTTGGTGCACTATCATACATTGAATTCTTATTTCAATTTACAGAGGGTGCATTTAGATTCAATTCTTATTTCAATTTAGAGAGGATGCATTGACCACTATCAAGAAAGAATGAAACCAATTTTCCTTTAAGGGGAATGTGGCTTTATTTTTCTCTCAAAAAATTTCAAAAATTTGTTGTAGTTAAGGTTTAAACTCGTGATTGGAGTAAATTCTTAGACACTCAATTACTAACTGAGCTACTATTGAGTTATTTCAATTTCTTCCTTTATTCTTGCGTCTTTTGTGCCTTGTTTTCTTTATTCTTATCTACACTGCCAATTATACTATTATTATTAATTGGCTTGGAAAAGGCCAAGGAAGCTGAGGTGCTACAAACCCTCAAGGTTCTGAACATTCATGTGATGATTGACTCATTAAAATAAATAATATTTTTGTTCTAACATGAATATATCACTCCGCCTGTAATTTCTTACCATTTCTATGCACAAAATAAAACATGTAATTACTAATAATGTTTGTGGACAACCTAATGTTTAAAAGTCTTGTCTCTCTGGTTTTTTATTCCAGCCAGAAAGTTAAATAATTGTGGTGTTATTGGTGTGTATTAGTGATATTACGCCGTAATAATATTGATATCACCCATACTAAACAGTATATAGGTTTCAATCCATTTATAGCTTAAAAAGCCCAATAACAAAGACTTAAAAGATAAGAAAACATGTTCTTCCTACTACAAATGCGTCATTTCCTAAGCCTTTTCAATAGCCAATGGCTAAAGAACAAGTACGTGATTACACACCAATAGCTAAATAGACATCTGCACATGGGGGAAATCTTTAGTACGGCCGATGTATGGTACATACATTTGGCCAAAAGGGGGAATTTTTTGGGGACTTAAATGGGAAGAGAAATAGAAAAAAAGGAGTGGAATGGAATTTTTTTTTCCAAAATTGGGAAAAAAAACTATACCCACTAGGATACGGTGGCTATACTCAAATTTTGTTTGTACATGGAATAGACTGCAAAAGTCAATTGAGTCTGAAAGGCTAAAGAGATTAAATCAGATGTAACAGAATTCCTGATTATCAGCTAGTTAGTTTATAAGTTAGTTAAGCCTTAGTTGAGTGCTATATATAGCTATGTATCATCACTGTTGTATTATCATTCATTTCTTCAGTTTTCACTTTCATAACTCTTCTGTTGATTCTTTCTGCTTCCTTTCTTTCATTACTCTTAATTCTGATACCTTACATGGTATCAGAGCTTTCTTTTTCGATCCATGGAACCTAACGCTTCTGCTGCTGAGTCTCAACCTGCGCAAAATACAGTGGAAAGCAACAATGCAACATTGCAATCTACACTTCAGACCTTCTCTAATCCAGTATCGTTCAAGCTGGATGAAGGAAACTTTCTTCCTTGGAAACAGCAGGCTATGGCAACCATAAGAGGATTCAATCTTCAAAGATTCATCACCAGTGATGCTGATCAATCAACTCAACAAGATCAATTGTTGATGTCATGGCTTCTTGCTTCCATGTCTGAGTCCCTGCATACAAGAATGGTTGGCTGCCCATCTTCTTATCAAGTTTGGATCAAGCTAGAGGAATTCTTTACCTCTCAAACTCGATCCAAGGTAAAACAATTGAAAATTCAACTGAAGAATAGCAAGAAAGATTCTACAGTTTCAAGCTATTTGTTACAAATCAAGAAAATCGTGGATTCACTAGCAGCCACAGGTGCTGCAATTGCATCAGAAGATCACATAAATGCAATTCTTGATGGCATTGGAGAAGAGTATGATGCATTCATCACATATGTCATCTCAAGGTCAGATCCATATACCGTGAGTGAGATAGAGGCTCTTCTTATGGCTCAAGAAGAACACCTACAAAAGCATAGAAAGAATGAAGTTGGTATGCTGCAGTCCAACTTCACACAAGTGAACCTGACTCATATGAACAGAGGAAGATCCTATGGCTCTACTGCTGGTGGAAGAAGCCCTCATTACTTCAACAGAGGGAGTAGCTTTAACAATTTCAATAGAGGAAGATATGGCAGATATGGAGGAGGTAGATCTTATCCACAGCACCAATAATCTGGAAGAATTCAATGTCAGTTATGTGGTAAGTCAGGTCACATGGCTTGAGAGTGTTACAATAGATACAATCAAGCACTCCCTAATCCCTTCAACAACAGAACTGGATACAATCAAGAACGTGGATACAGTCAAGAATCATCACATCCACAGATGCAAGCCAATGTTGCAGTAGCTGGAAATAACTCTTTGATTGGACATAACTCATCTAGCAGCCAAGATGACAACAACTCAGAATATTTTTCTGTTTTTGATCCAACATGGTACCCTGATTCAGGAGGTTTTAATCACTTCACTCCTGATGGTTCTAATCTACAATCAAAGACTTCTAACAAAGGACAAGATACAGTTCGCATAGGTAATGGATCATGTATGAAAATTCAGCATGTTGGTAATTCCACCTTACATTCATCATCCAACTCTTTATCATTTACCTTACCAAATATCCTTCATGTTCTTGGTCTTTCAAAGAATCTCTTGAGTGTGTCACAGTTTTCCAAAGATAATCATGTTTTCTTTGAGTTACATGCTAACCATTGCTTTGTGAAATCTCAGGCTACCAAGGAGATAGTTCTCCAAGGAAGACTTAAAGATGGTCTTTATGCCTTTGAAGGAACACATGTAATAAAGCATGTGAAGCATTCAGCCTATCAAGTGCAAACAGAAGCCAACTCCACACAAAATAAATGCCTTTCTGATTATGTTTTAGAACTATGGCATGGTAGACTAGGTCACTCTTCATTCACAACTGTAAAGTCTATTCTTTCCCATTGTAAAATACCCTTCAATAATAGGAAAATCCCTTTGTGTTGTGCTTGTTGTATGGGAAAGATGCATCAGCTTTCTTTTACTCTTTCCAATATTGTATACCATACTCCTCTTCAATTAGTTTACACGGATATTTGGGGTCCATCCCCTATAGACAGCACCAATGGTTCCAAATATTACATCTGTTTTGTTGATGCTTTTAGCAAGTACACCTGGCTATATCCCATGAAAACTAGATCCCAAGTTCAAACCATTTTCTCTCATTTCAAAACCATGGCAGAACTTCAACTTAATACTAAAATCAAATGTTTACAAACTGATAATGCAAAGGAATACCTTGCCTTAAAACCTTTTCTTCAAACTCATGGTATTATTCATCGACTCACATGTCTTTATATTCATCAACAAAATGGTACTCCCGAAAGGAAGCATCGTCATATTGTTGAAATGGGGTTATCCATGTTAGCAGCATCTCATCTCCCAAAGAAATTTTGGGAAGATGCCTTTTTCACAGCTTCTGTCATCATTAATATGTTGCCATCATCTAGTCTCAAGAACACATCCCCATGTCAATTACTTTTCAAAAAAGAACCTGATTACTCTTTCCTACGCACCTTTGGTTGTCGTTGCTATCCTTATTTAAGGCCATACAATGCTCACAAAATGGACTACAGGTCAGCACCTTCCACCTTTTTGGGCTATAATCCAGCATATAAAGGATATAAGTGTCTTGCACCATCAGGTAATGTCATTTTCTCTCGACATGTCCCATTCGATGAACAACAATTTCCCTTTAATCATCCACCATATACTGTCATCCCTACTGCCTCTCCATCCACTCCAACCACAGTGCCATTTATACCCACCATTGTACCTTCCAACATTACCCATACTGAAAATATTACACATGCTGAATTGTCAACTCAGTCCATTACTCATAACAATGTATCACCTGCTATTTCAGATACTAACCTTAATTGCAGGTCTTTTTCTCCTTCTCCTGTTCCATCTACTAGTTCTACTTCTTCACAGAACCACCATCTGATGGTCACTAGAGCCAAAGCAGGAATTTTCAAGCCACAACTATTCACTGCCTCATTAGAGCCCACCTCTGTTGCTCAGGCCTTGGCTGATCCCCAATGTCTTCATGCATTGCAAGAGGAATACAATGCTCTTATTCGAAACAACACTTGGGAGCTTGTTTCATTGCCTCCTGACAGAAAACCCATTGGCTGTAAATGGGTCTTTCGGGTGAAATATAATCCAGATGGCTCATTACTCAAACACAAGGCACGCCTTGTAGCCAAAGGATTCCACCAACGTGAAGGCATAGATTATACTGAGACCTTTAGTCATGTTGTTAAACCAGCTACTATCTGCATTATTCTAACACTTGCACTCTGCAATGGTTGGCCCATACGTCAGCTGGATGTCAATAATGCGCTTCTCAATGGTGATCTAGCTGATCGGAGGTGTTCATGTCTCAACCTCCTGGTTTTGCTGCTGCTGACACTTCTTTGGTCTGTCGATTAGGGAAGGCTCTTTATGGACCCAAACAAGCCCCTAGAGCTTGGTTTGAGAAGCTCACCACTGCTCTCATACGACTTGGATTCACTGCCACTAAATGTGATTCTTCACTTCTATCTCAATCACTCCTCTAGCTACCACTTATGTGTTAGTCTATGTAGATGACATCTTAATTACAGGATCCTCTGCATCTACCATTTCCTCACTTATTACGTCTCTCAACACTGCGTTTGCACTCAAGGATCTAGAAAACATTCACTATTTTCTTGGCATTGAGGCAAAGCAGTCATCTACTGGTGTCCTTCATCTCACTCAATCGAAGTATGTTACGGATCTCTTAACCAAGGCAGGCATAACAGATTGCAAGTCCCTGCCCACTCCTATGGTGTCTGGTTTAAAGCTTTCTGCTAAAGATGGTATACCTTTCCATGACCCTTCATTGTATCGATCCATTGTAGGAGCTCTCTAATATGCCACTCTCACACGTCCTGACATCTCTTTTTCTGTAAACAAAGTCTGTCAGTTCATGCAGTCTCCCCTTGATAGTCATTGGCAAGCTGTAAAAAGGATTCTCATCTATCTCAGTGACACTCGGCATCTAGGATTAACTATCTCTCCTTCCTCACAACTTCGTCTTCAAGCTTACTGTGATTCAGATTGGGGTTCTGACATGGATGATAGACGCTTCACTTCTGGTTTTTGCGTCTTTCTTGGGGGGAATTTGGTGTCATGGTCTTGCAAGAAACAACCGGTTGTAAGTAGATCAAGTACCGAAGCTGAGTATAGGTGTTTAGCAGCAACACTTGCTGAACTTATGTGGATTAAGTCACTGTTGTTCGAACTCAAAGTCAACTTGCAGCATACTCCCAACATCTTCTGTGATAATTTGAGTGCTGTTCTTCTCACAGCCAATCCTTTGTTTCATTCACGAACAAAACATTTTGAATTGAATTTGCATTTTGTCAGGGAAAAAGTAATAGACAAGTCAATTACTATTCATCATGTCCCTTCATCTGATCAGATAGCAGATGGACTCACAAAGGCAGTGACACGTTCAAAGTTTGCAGAATTTATAGACAAGCTCAGTCTTCGATCTTCTAATCCTGAGCTTGTGGGGAAATGAAAGGCTAAGAAGATTAAATCAGATGTAACAGAATTCCTGATTATGAGCTAGTTAGTTTATAAGTTAGTTAAGCCTTAGTTGAGTGCTATATATAGCTATGTATCATCACTGTTGTATTATCATTCATTTCTTCAGTTTTCACTTTCATAACTCTTCCGTTGATTCTTTCTGCTTCCTTTCTTTCATTACTCTTAATTCTGATACCTTACAGAGTCCATCAATAAAATTAAATGTTGCTGTAAAGAATCTTGGGATACACCACCCCAAAAGCTAGCTCAAGGGGTGAGAGTGTCCAAGACCTTATAAAGGCCATATTAGTTGTCCATCCAAATAATGTGGGACTATATATCTCAACACGCCCCCTCACGCAAGAGCCCTTTAGGCTTAGAAGCGTGAAAATTGCACAGGCCCATTTTTGGTTTGCCTTCTTGTGCTTTTTTTTATTTTAATTCCATTTTTTAAAGCGGGGGACGGTGAGGCTCTGATACCAAGTTAAGAACCTTGGGATACATTATCTCAAGGTTCTTTACATGGTATCAGAGCCTCACCGTCCCCCGCTTTAAAAAGTGGAATTAAAAAAAAAAAGCACAAAAAGGTAAACCAAAAATGGGCCTGTGTAATTTCCACGCTTCTAGCCTAAAAAGGCTCTTGCGTGAGGGGGCGTGTTGAGATATATAGTCCCACATTGATTAGATGGGCAACTAATATGGCCTTTATAAGGCCTTGGGCACTCTCACCCTTTGAGCTAGCTTTTGGGGTGGTGTATCCCAAGATTCTTTACATGATGTCATTAGGCCATTATATAATGAAGGCTCAAAGCCTATCATCTTATGTATCATAACTCAAGTTCAATAATCAAATGTTGACTTGACATCGGAGGTGCTACCTTCCCCACATAACCATCCACAAAAGTATCCCACGCTAAGGATCATCCCACTGAAGACTCATCTCAAACTTCAACTAGACCAGACTCAATCGCATATGGTGAGTCCCAAAATTCTTGAACTAATCAAATATTAGTAGTGTAATTGGTGTTTATCAATGTATGTGAGTATTTATTTGGTAGTATGGCTCTTTGTTAGTGGTATAATGGTAAAGAATATGAAGGATTTCCTTTTCTAATAACTGATATGTGTTCCAATAATTTAGAATTTTATCTCTTTAACACCTCAGACACAAAGCATTGCTTCAAGCAAAGGCAAAAAGAAAGTGAAAAAATAAAACTGAAAACGTTTTACGTTGAATCGTTGCCATTAGCCTAATGAAAAATATACACACCTACACAAGAGTGAAAGATGTTTGTACAAGTATACATAACAAGATGGACTAGGATCGAACAGCTTGAAAGATCTAAATTTCAAGAAACTCCAGAAATTAGAGGTTTGCAGTTTCTGCTTGGAACATCAAACCACAACAGAAATATTTTTACTTCTGACGACATGAAGAAACTAACACAGTTGAAGCGTAAAGACAAGTTTTAAATTGGGTTCTTATACGAGGTAATAAAACGAAAACTACACCCATAAATGCTTTTTTATAAATGGGTGCATATATTATTGTTGTTGCCGTATCAAATCCAGATAGCTCCGCTTGGCTCTTTTTTCTATTTTAATTTTAGGTTTATGGGTAAAGATGCTCTGAAATACCGATTTATTTTAAGAGAGTAAAAATTAGAACAATCACTAAAGCAAAAATCAATATTGATTTTTTAAAATATATACATATTAAGCAGTATAATAACTTGAGTTTGTTTAAGTTCACTCAATTTTTTCATCACTAACTTTGACACAACAGAATTATCGCCACATTACTGAACAATAAGTTATGGGATTTATACACCAGAATCACACATCTATGAGTTGTTATCATCACCTTCATTGGGACAGTGCATCTGCTTACACATTGCATACACACCATTTAGGCTGGCAGACAGAGTTGTTCGAGTCTGCGGAATCACGGCATGCAAATTAAAATCTGCCATTGCCACCTTCACTAGTGTAAATGGTTCGGACAAAGAGTTGTATAAGATTTTCTCCAGTATAAGATGTCACCTCGGAGGAGCCGTTTGTACCAGATCCTCATTTTTTTTCTTTCTATCCACTTGGCTAAGCAATTTTAAAATTCTAACTATCCAAACAATGAGAGACCGTGGAACATTGTCAAGTACGGCCTCAACACATGGTCTCGGGCGTGTCAACACAAATACAACGAGGGAATAAAAAAGGTGTTAGATGGAGCAACAGCCATTTATATTGGACACTGTCACAGTTCATGGACCATGAGAATTGACAAATGCTGGATTATAACATTTTGAAATTTTCTTTATATTGTATAAATGAAATTATGAACATATATATATATAATGCATGTCTGCATTCATGCATGTGAAACAAATTCATAGGTAATCTGAATCAATCCACCAAGAAGTCCAATCAAGCTGTGGCCGGAATTCAATCCCAATGTCTAAGATAGACAAGGTTCGTCAAGTTCAAAGAAGTGCAGCTCACTCATCAGCAACCCCCTTACAGAACTGTTGTGGCTCTCTGCTTACCAAGAAAATAATATTAATCAGAATCTGGGCTCCTCCACACTCGCAGTTGAAGTAACTAATTTTTAAGTTATCCGGGAATAAATCCTCAACAGTTGACGCAAACCACCTAGAAGCCCACAGATGCAATATTTGGGCATGAGCATACTAGAAAGATGGTACCTGTTACCGTATAAACCTGCTGGATCCTTAGAAACATCAGAGTCAGATTTCAGACATTACAAATATTAAATACTTTCTTAGTAGCCATATTCCAAATAAGTTCCAACATGCATTGGTTGTCTATCCATACTCATCACATCATATTCATACCATGACTTACCTTGGTGTAAAAATGTGCCAAAAAACATTTCAAGATATCATCAAGAAGTTCGAGTTCAAAAGTTTAGCACGAACTTACAAGATGGATCTCATGCAAAAATCATGATGCTGTTTGGCCATTCCAAAGATAGCACAATTGCACAGCAGAGATAAAATTAGAAAAGCAAATTAGTATAAGTTACTAGTTAGAATAATACGGATACAAGAATGAATAAATAAGTCCTCTAAGGAAAGGCATTAAATTTCAAAAACTAAATACTCCTATAATATCAAGGACCATAGACAAACGCCTTCTAGCTTCGGCCTCACACCAACCACGGTGCTTCTGCATGATGTAAATACATAGAGAGCAGATTTTATTCAGCAAGCAAGAAAGACAATATATTCATCATAAATCTCAGTTCTTCCAAACGTATGAAATCCACCGGGTAATTATTCCAGGGTTATCACACTGGGACAGAAACAAAACAACCAGAAGCCAGAAATGATTTCAATAACAAGTAGGAAGCAAAAGGCAATCAAAATAACTTTTAGATTACAAATAAAACAAAATCCATCTGTGACATTTCACGTTTTAGACCTTTTACTTTATTTGAGCTTTAACAGAACAAAAACAAAGCCATTTCAAACTTGTCATTAGACTCCTAAAATCAGGAATCGAATGGTAGATATAAATTTGTGCATCAAAATATGATGAACAGGCGACATGCTATTTCAAGTTTTAAACCATTGATCAATCCATGTGCAAAAGAACTCCATTCCCTCTCCAAAAAAACTGGAGAAAACAGATAAACAATAATTTCATTGTGAAGAGATCACCGATAACAAAAATGAAGGAACTAATAAGGATGTTGAACACATATGGGGTCCTATAAAGCCTTTACAAACATCCTTTGTAATAAGTACCTTATGAAGAAAGTTCGAATCATAAACCAATTAAAGCTGCCCAGCCCAACTCAAAGAAAACATGCATTAAAAGTTAACACTTGATTCCATAATCATCTCTAGTAACGTACAAAATGCATTTTCTGTAATCAATAGGTATTGCCGTATTGGCATAAATGGCATCCATTCAACAAAAGTCAGTGCCAGAACAAAGTTCTGCGTTGTGTACTTTAAATTCTTCCCTCTCATTTTTCCTTTTTCTTTCATGAGAGAATCTACACAAATCAATTATCACCATAGTATACATATGAATCATGTTTATCCTTATAACAGCTCAAGAGCTCTTAAAAGGCTCAAGAATAAAAAAATGAATCTTCTGGCATAGGAAATTTCAAAGAAAATTTTCTTGAGTCATATATATCAATCACAAATGAAAAAATCTGCAATTGTTTATTATAAGAAAACCCAAAGAGCCTAAACAACCTTGAACGTTAATGAAGTCCCAAAGAAATGGCAAGGCCATCTCCTCTTGTAGCAACCAAATCAGCTTACTTGTAACCATTTTCCTTGTTGTAGTCTTGTAGAAGGTAAAAAAAATACTTATATAATGCAATGTCCAATAGCCTCGAATCTGGAATCCAGAGGAAGTTTGATATTGAAATCCAAGTGTGCTCCCCAAGTTCACAGCAACCAGAAATATCTCAATATCCCATGTACAAAAGTTGTTCATGACAACAATAAACTCATGAAGACTGAAAAGAATAAAATCAAGATATGAAAAAGCCGCTCTCAGCTTATATTATTTTACTCCTAGATAGCGAATTAAATCAGACAAACATCCATGAACACCTTTCACAACTACCTGACTACAACCATTTACCCCTGAAATGTGAAAAGCTTAAACACTGACATAACCCTCCAGAACAAATGAAGCGAAGAAATCAAAAGCACAATGCAGGTGAGATTTACAGATATTATCAAATCAATTTTTAGTTCAGCAACAAGCAATTCACCGCAGAAGTTGAAATATAAGACTTCAATGAGTTATATACCTACCAGTAGCAATTACACATAGTACCATTAACAGCAGTTGGACAAATAAAAGGCAGACAACTATGTTGTTTCCAATTTCCAACCAATACCAAAGGAGAATGTAAACTATAGATCATGATACCATTCTCCTGGAAGTGGAGACATGGAGAAAGTGAATAAATTGAAGTTTCAATCAGATCATTGAATATTTAGTTACAATGGGTTTCAAAAGTAAGGATAACCAAATATTCTTCAGCATACTTTACATTTGTTTCAATAAAGGTTGCAGGAACCATGACCACAGATTAAAAAGAAAAAAGAAAAAAATAAGTTCTTATTGCTCTTTAAATTGTAAAATAAAGGTTCATCAAACTAGTCAAAACTCCAATTGTTCAACATTCTTTTGATTTTGATATATAGTTCAACCTACCGGTAGAAATAGTACTAATTCATAATTTAACCAACCATCCATGCTAGGCTCTTCAACTATATAGTTTTTAAAACCCAATGATAGAAGTCACCCAAATAAACTCTAAAACAAAATGGAGACAACTAACAGGGGGTATCCCTTATCCTTATCTTTAGACAGAAGTAGCTTGACATTTTGAAGCTGAATCAATAAACATGCACCAAGGGCAGTTTCAACATAATCGTTTCTAATAGATATTAAATTACTGCTATAATATTAGTGAATAGGTGGGAGATGCAAAATTTTCCCTCTGTTCAGAACTCAGGCTTGTAAATACCACCTAAGCAAAAACCATATTCTAACTGCATGTATTAACAGATCCTTAGTGAATAAGTGCAGTGCTACCTCATCCTATATTACGTTCATTAAGATCAACGCAGTGGCATTAGAAGCAAAAAGAATTAATAATTCCTAATCATATTGATAAGGCAGAAATGTGTACACTTTTTACTCAATGTTGGAAAAAGAAACCTAAAGGAAATTGATATTTGATGACATGGGAAACATCAGAAAGCCTCTAAACCATACAAGACACCAGCACACTGGACTAGCAAATCTGATTCGCCAAAATAAACCTCTCTGATATTCTGAAATGCGTGCAAAGTAAGCAAGCTATCCGAACCGGCTTGATGACTTTTACCAACAACCCTTTCCACGTTCAGGGACCGGCAGACCCGGTCCAACCCACCATGAAGATTCGAGCAGTACCTCGTAAGGTGTTTCACATCAAAAACCCTGTCCCCGAAAAACACCCTCACGAGACGGAGGAACTCCACCAACTCCTCCGGCAAAGCGCGCCGCGTCAGCAACTTCACCAGGTACCCGAAATCATAAGCACTGTGAAACGTTACCCAGCTCACGGAACCGTCGCAGACGAGACCCGAAGACATCATCAACTCGGCGAAGCGGAACGAGTCGATCCCGAACACGCGGTTCTTCTCGAAATTGATGCCCTGGCGCCTCAGCAACTCGACCGAGTCATGAGCGTGGGCATCGCGCGCCACGTCGAAGTCTCTGAAGTTGAATTCCCATATGAAGGAGTCGGAGGTGCCGAGTGTGGGAAGGTTGCCATTGTGGTCGGAGAGAGTGAGGCCGATCTGAATAAGGTGCAAGCGATCCACGTTGGCTTTGAGGACGGCGTAATGAGCGGCGGGTTGGTGGTAACTGAAGGAAGGATCGGCGGTGTCGTGGCGGACGACGACGCCGGGGAATTCGGTGTCCATGGAGATGAGAGGGTAGGAGTCGATGACGGATCGGATCAATTGGAACTCGTATTCCAGATTGGAGGACCACACTGATCTGGTGTGGATGGATACATGGGATTGATGAGAATGGGGCATGGCTTTGGGTTTTTTCTGAGAGCTATATGCTTGGTGAAGCAAATCGAATCAGTTTGCTAAATTTATAAGTCTCAGAAACTCGATCCCATGGGGCGCTCCGGAGGCCACGATTTAGGGTTTGGACGAAGAAGAGATTCGCAGTAGAAGAAGAAAAGCCAGTTTTATCTACAACTTTATAAAAGTTTAAGAATGGCAATAGAAAAGGTTCTCTCTCCTCCAAAGCCCTTTTTTTTCTTTTTTCTTTTTTCTTTTTAAATAAAGATAAAGAATAATAAGAGTCCCGAATAATTAATTGCCATTTGGTTTGCACTTGTAAAGCTAGTTAGGTTAATGGACTATACATGTATATATATGTATGTATAATTAAATATAAATATAAATATTATTTCTCATTTAAACAAAGGAAAAGCTTTTAGAATAAAAAATATTCCTAATTTTTTTAATCAATAATATTTATATCTCTTTGTTAACTTCAAATAACACTGTTAAATTTTATTATATTGTGATTTTATTTGTCTTTCAATTGTCTAAACACACATAACACCAACTACGGGTGAAAGTGGGTCGGACCAGCCTACTGGGACTTACGACCTAGCCTATATCAGGTTGCGTTTGACCTATTATATATAGTCAAATAGAACAGACTCATCTGGGGAGGGGCATAAGTATCGTAATCCTTGGACTCGCACCCGAACTCTGATTAGTCTCATAGGCGGCTCAAAAAGTCGAACCCATGGGGTTCTGATTCGCCTGGGTTCTGATTCGTCTCAAAGAGGTAATTAGGATGAGTTTCCAAAAAAATAAAACAGACTCATGCTTTTAAAGAAGCCTGTTTAGAAAAGTAGGTGATATACTTTTTTTTTTTACATGTCGGGCCTATAAGCCTAATGGCCGGCCTATATCATATTATTTATTTTAAATTAAATTAAATTAAATAATATTATTTATAGTAGTACCAAATGGTGATAGTTCAGTTGGTGCATGTGAGCTTAGTAGGTGGTGGAAGGACTTAGGTTTGTTCCCTCACTAATACTATATTTGAGAGTGACATAAAATCTGTATCAATCTCTACAGTATCATCATAATCAACATTTAGTGCTGGAGGAAGAGTTATTAATGTCTATCGTTCTAACTTGGCTAAAGATATCATCCATGATTTAATATACGATGAAGATTGGCTACGTAATATGTATGACTTGAAGAAAAAACAAAAGGTATAAATTTAATCAATTGAAATTATTTTATAATTTAATTATATTCGATTAAATTTAATAGAAATTTGATTGTTTTTTATGTAGGAGGAACCAACATCTCAGCATGTGAGATTGTCTATATAGATCTATTAAAAGATTTTTTGTTTCTTAATTATTTTTTTTTCTATTCTTTATTCTTGTTTTTTGTTTTCTACATTTACAAATTGTTTGCCAACTTATGTAATCTTGGAATTGTATTTGTAGGGGAGAGAAGATGAAGAGAAGTTTTTGGCTACTCCAAGCATCATGATATATTTGTTTGATTCATGTAGTTATTTTAATTTACACAGTATAGATTTGTATCTGATGAAATATATATTATTTAGTTTGAGCATTTTATTTTTGAAAGTGACTTAAATATAGATTGTGATGGATTTTGTTGTGATTCACGGTTTTGTTTGGAAGTTTAAATTGTGATTTTTGTTTGAACAACAAAATTTGAGTATTTTGTGAAATTGATTTATGATTTTGCTTGAAAGTTAAAAATTAATAGGCTAACGAGTCAAGGCATGCCATTTATGTTTATTATAAACGAGCCAAGCCAGACTAACAGTTAGACTCGTACTAGACTCGAGTCAGGCTAAATTAAATTTTTTTGACATAGACTTAAACTTGTCGAAGCAAAGCTCAATTCAGGTCCAGCCTACTTTCACCCCACACCAACGTAGTTTGACTTCTACTTATATTTCCCCCCAATATTATGGTTCCTTCATACAGCAATTCCTGCGTTCCTTTTTCCTCGAAATAATTTCTTATTCAATTATGGGAAATAATTATCTCATGTTGCATGAGATAATTATCTCATGCAATAGAGACAAGATAGTGGGGTCCACTATTTTTCTTTTTTCTTTTTTGAAAAAATAGTGGACCCCACTATCTTGTCTCTGTTGCATGAGATAATTATCTCATGCAACATGAGATCCCTTCAATTATTGTATACAAAGACAACATCTTTATAAAGGAATATAGGAACTTTTGTATAAAGGAATCCTAATATTGGGGAAAAATATAAGTAGAAGTCAAACCATGTAATACAAGGACAATGATTAAAAAATCAGTGATACCTAACGATAAAATTCATAACCATTAATAATGAAGAGGGGAGATATTCTTACTACTAGAAAAATTTACTACCAATCCATTATTTCCATAGTCACTATTGGATCAACATTTTTTCTTTCTTCAAAAACTTTTTAGCATTTTCTCTCTTTGATCCAATGATAATTGTGGAGGTAGTGGGTTGGTAGTGGATATTTCTGGTAGTAAGAATATCTTCCTTCAATAATCAATTATTATAAGTGTAATAATTATTTTTTTTTTTGAAAAAGATTAAAAAAAAAGTAAATGTGCTGGTTATTAAGCTAGTAATTATAATTTTATTAAAGATGTTTAAATATAATAATATATGAGCAATGGGAAAATGATATAAATTTTTTTTATACATGATATAAATTATTTAAATATACTAAGATGAATTAAAATTAATTTCTTTAATAATTAAATAATATATAATTAAATAATATAATAACTTAAAAAATAGTAAAATCAAATCCAATCAAAATTAATTATAACATCAATTCCTTAAGGGAGGGGTGCTTGAGTTATATTTACAAAATAAAATCATAGAATCATATGCTTGTGTAGTGTTAATCATGCAACTCATGACTTCATACTCATAGTTATATATAATTCTTTAAGGTTCATTTTTTCTGCAGTTACTGTAGATAAGTTATCTGCAGTAAGTTTAATATGACGTCATTTTGGGACGAAAATCATGATATTTTTATAATTTTAATTTATTTAAGGGTTATTGTAGTATTTATAATTATAATTTTTTAATATTTCAATCCTAAAACGACGTCATTTTGGGAATAAATGCAGATAATTTATCTGCAGTAACTGCAGATATATTTTTCTGATTCTTTAATCATACAATTATACATAATTAATGATATAATAATTTTGATCATGCAAAATGCATAAACTTGCTAACTGAATGGGTACGTAAGTGTGTTGTTAGAATGTAAATAGAATAACTTCGAAGTAGACTCAAGTGTCAATATAAGTCTCAAGACGAATGAACTACCAAAAGAGAAGGGATTCTTCAAATACTGAAAAGAATCTTTGGGGTCACTAGATAATAAATATGTCGTTTGACTCGGGATTAGTTTCATATATGTGCGAGCCTTTTTTTCTGTATGAGCCGTGGGATTACACTGGGGATCTGACTTGCTTCAAAGAGATAATTAGATTCATGAAATCCAAAAAAAAAATATAAATTGAATGAATACAGTGTACATAAATGTATAAATTATTCTTATTTTGGGGAAAACTAAGGTAGAAGCCAAACTATGTTGCCTTGTGTTTTTAAATCATTGGAAGGCAAAATAATTACAATGTAATAAAATTTAATAGTATTATTTTGAAGTTAATGAAGAGGTACAAGTGTTTTAAATATTAGGACCATTATTGATTAAATAAAAAAGGATTAGGATTATTTTTTTATTCTAAGAAAATATAAGTGACATTTATAAAAAATTTCTTTTAACAAATGAGAGGCTAGTATTTAGGAATAAAATGAGGTCCACAGTATTTTTTCATATACATAAATTTTGGGATCAAATTTAATACTACATATTTAAAGGATCTTGACCAATGTTATTAAAATCAGCTCGGATCGACTCTAGTCAAAATCAACCCAGTCAACCAACAATAAATAAATCACACGCGACAAATTTTGAAACCAACTATTGCTTTCGTATGGTTTATAAAGCTTTGTTCACTTTATATGAAGGCCGATGTAGAACTTCTTTAGAATCTTAAGTACAAGTAAGTTTGAATTTCAGATTCACACCCATCAGCCTTTATCTTAGCAAAGCACTCAAAGCATGATCAATTCTCTCAATGCCACACAAAATGTTGATGAACTGATAGTAAGCCTTCTTACCAAGTGCCCCACCATATCGAGCAGATTTCATCTTATCAATCATTTCATCTCCCTCTTCCGACCTTGTAGCCTGATACAGACTCTTAATCAAAACAACAAAAGTAGTCTCATTGGGATAACATCTTCACTCTCCCTTTCTATGGAACAACCTTAATGCATCCTCTGTCTTCATAATCTCACACAAATTCGTTATCAACACATTGAATGTCTCCACATTCCTAGGAACTCTATGATAATCCATTTCCACCAACACCTTCTCCGAATGAAGCCGAAACAGATCCTTCTCGCAACAGAGCTTGCACACAAGATCAAGCATGGCGTTATAAGCTCCAACGTCAAGCTCAAAACCTCCACGATACATCTCCCCAGCAAGCCTTCGAGCTTCGTCATATTCCCATCAATGGACCAACCTCTGATCAATAAATCACATGTGAACTCGTCTGGGAAGAACACCCTCGCCAAATCCTTCACCATCTTCTCCGTATAACTCCCGAAACCCTTCAAACTCTCAGCTACATCATCATGCAGACAATGTGTGATTTATTATTTTTGGGCACCATTTAAGTAACTTAAGTTTAAGACTTGTGATTTATTATTTTTTATATTATAATATTTGAAACTGATATTATTTTTTATTGATATTTGAGTATGTTTATAATTTTTTTTTAATATAAATTATAAATTTACATATACTTACCGGATCATGCTATTCAATCAGTGATCCAATACCTCGACCGGGTCAATAACCGATTCAGGTTTTACAACATTGATGTTAACTTTTACCAATATAAGGCACATTGACACATTATATATGTTGGGCTTCCTCCTTCAATGCTAAGCCCAAGCCCATTTGAGGGGTTTCCTAAACACCCTAACCCTAATTTCCACCTCCTCTATATATACTCATTACTTGTGGGTGGAGGCTAGGTCAGATTTGAGAGAACAAATTTGAGAGTTATTTGATTGTTTGAGCAAAAGCTTTATGCTTTGCATTTGAGAGATCTCTAGAGAGAGTTTGAGTGAAACATCTCTAGGGTAGTTTGATTATCACCATTGTTGGAGAGGTTGAGTTAACCACCACATTGGTGTATTCGATTATTTGTAACCATTATTTTCATAGTGGATTTCTGATCTGGACTAGGTCCCGTGGGTTTTTACTTCTTCATTGGAGAAGGTTTTCCCACGTTAAATCTGGTTGTGTTCTTCTTCTCTCTCTCCTGTTTTCGTTTTGATTTGTCCGCTGTGCTGCCTGACCTGGTGAAGTTCAGGCCGAGGTATTGCCGAGATCCGAGATCAGGATCTTGTTGATTGACTTCCGCACAAAGGCCCCTGAGCCGAGCTTGAGGGAACCGAGTTTTCCCAACAATATATATACGCACGCCATACTGCAATTATAGATACTTGAGTGTCCGAGTCTAGCTGCACTTCATCATCTTAGTATACATCCTTTTAGACATGAAGGAGCGTCAAAGAAACTGAGCGCGACATCACAATCAATTCGTGTATCTCTTGCGGAACGTACACAACTAGTCATTCAATTTAATTAACTCAACAACTATAGTTTACTTTTTCTTTTATTTTTTGAAATTTTTAAGTGTGATGGGTCTTACATTAGTTTGTAATGGAATAAAGAAAGTTCATATAAGTGAGAAGATCCATGAATCCAATGCCTTAAGGTTTTGACTTGAGGCATGGTATCAGACCCAATTGCTATGGTTAGTATAACTTAGCCATTGATAGTGATCCTCCGCTATGGGCTCTCCGAATCCTGTTTGACTTTGGTATGATAGAGTTGGGTTAGTCTTGAGCTAGCCAGGTGTTTGGCTAGGAGGTGAGTTGAGTACTTTGTGCCTAGGTACTTGGTTAAGGGAGAGCATATTAATGTCGGATGTCACACCTCACACCTAAGGAGAAAATTGTTAAGATTTTCAAGTGTGATGAGTCTTACATTGGTGGGTAATGGGCTAAATGAAGTCCATATAAGTGGGTTTCAAGTGTGATGAGCCCACATTAGTTGGTAATGAGCTAAGTGAAGTCTATATAAATAGAAAGACTCATAAGCTCAATGCCTTAAGATTTTAAGTTGTGGCATAGCATTAGACCCACTGGACACGCCTGACAGTGGTATTATAACTGGATTAGGCTTGAGCTAGCCAGGTGTTTAGCTAGAAGTCGAATTTAGTAATTTGAATTTTGAGCATGAGTACGATTTTGGGTTGATACATAGTAACTTCCTACAATTGGTATAATTTAATATATTAATGGTGGTTTCCCGCACCATGGCCTCCCACCTGACATCATTCAAATTACAAATTACAATTTGTAATTACTAAACAATTAGTAGATAATGTATGGCAAGAAACATTTGAAAAATAAACCACTTTCCCTTTGAAAATATGGGCGTCTACGCTAGAACTTGGCTTTAAATCGAGACAATCAAAATGAAATCATTTTGATGGTCTTTGACTAGGTTACCTGTAGTCACAGCAAGTTCATTGAATCGCTGGTTTTTTTTTTTTTTTTTCGACTTGCCTGATGCTTGTTATGTCAATTGATATTATCACATGAAATGAAACACACGAATGACGCCTGAAGGTGAACCTTTGGTAAAATACAAGCTAGTTATAAGGCAGATAAATAACTGCATATAATCTAGATTGAGAAATTCTTGGTTGAAGATAACAACCATTTTATCCTCAATCTTTTGTAAGAAAAGGAAAAGGATGTTCAGAAAATAGCCATGCTAGATTTTTTTTGTTATAACGAACAAACGCCTAAAAGCATCGTTATAGTTCGAAAGGAATACAACTTCAGGAGTTGCAATTATCCCGTTAATCAGACAGCATCCCTTAAACACAGCTGACAAAGTAAGACAACAAAACAACTCTAAAGCCAAGGAGGGAAAGATGAAGCTTTTTTGGGCATTTCCCTGTATGTTCTTGAATTCAGAAGGATCCAGAGTATTGCATGTTATATATTGCATACTGCAAGTGCAAATGCAATAAGATCCAATATCTGTACGATCTTGGAGACTAGTAGAAGGTACCGTCTGGAGGCTGGACAAGTTTCCGGTTATGTGGAGTTGCCATTTCCTTCTTCAGTTGGGTCAGTATATCCTCCATGGTATACTCTCGTTGCCAATTTGCAAGAAGACTAAATTTCTTTGATTCAACCTGTTTCAATTTTAAATTCTTAAATCTAAGTAAATAAGGTAATTTATTTTCAAGTTTGCAAAATGGACTAAAGATAGAAACTGAAAATATAGATGTGATGAATATATTGAGAGACAAGCTCCAGAAGGCAAAGGAAGACCTGTGAAAATACAGAACAAGTACAAGAAAATAAATGAGCAAGAAAAATATAAATATGGGGTTCCAAAAACCACGCACATCTCACAGATGCATTCAGTCTTGCCCCACCCCACCCCAACACAACAAACAAACTATCATCTTTATCCCACATCTGGTGCAGATCCCCATTCACTCCCTCTCCTCTAGCCTGCCAACTGTCTAACTGCCTCCCCTTATGTCTTCTTTAGTATACAAGTAGACCAACCACCGACATTCCTATACACTTGGGCTAAGGGTGTATCAGCTGAAGATTTTGTTATAATTAAGAGAAGTATGATGGTATGTTTATGAGGCAACCCAGTATTTTTTTTCATCAAAGCAGAATGAAATCAATACATATATTCCCTTCTCAAATGATCACTCTTGAATACATCTCTGCTAGCATATACATCTCAAATACATCACCAACACCAGTTTAGAAATCAAAGTGAAAAACACAGCAGTTTGTGTATATATCCCACTCTCACTAAACAGCACGCGCTGCACAGAAATACATAAAAAGCTGAAACATGAAAAGAATATACCACTCCAAGCTTCATGAATAAGTGAAAATCGCAGCAATTAGCATTGCTATATATCCCACTTTCAGCACAGTATGCACGGCACAGAAATATATAAAAAGCTTAAAGCATGTGAAGAGTTATGAATATACCACTCCAGTTTCATGATTAACACAAGTCATATTGACCCGTGAATGAAACCGAACACTTGGGGGCTTTTCTGGGTAGTCTTGATCGCAAAACAGCTTCAATTGATAAATTTTTCCTTCATGTACAGTCTGTCAAAGAAAATAGAAAAGGCACAATTACTGAACCTGCAAACAGCCTGTTATTTACACAGGAAATAAAAATACAAGTACATTTATCCAAAAAACATATTCTAAGCCCGAACTTCCAATTTTAAGGGTAGATCAATAGTGTTCATAATTCAGATTTCTTTGAAATGGCACAAAGAAGCTACATTATTCAAGTCAAGTAAAAGATTCAGCACATTCTTCGAAGCCCATACATAGCAGACACCTAGATCATTCTACATTTAGAAAGCCTAAAATGCTTCCAATATAATCATAAGATAAATTACAAAAGTGCAATAATATTTCCAACTATAATTTTAATAGCTGTCAAAGTTATGACCTCCAAAGTTAAACAGTGATATAAGTGCACATGTAAAAATATACAGAAATTTGTGCTCATGTACTCTAACCTAACTCTAAAAGTGGACACAAACTTGAATTTCGTGCTGGTTTACACACAGAGCTATGTTCAAGGAAGCATGTAACATACACTCAGCTATAAACACTTGCTTGGTTGTAATCACCTGGAAGTAAGAACTTCATTTCAGAATGCATAACTTCCATTCTTGAAATGGTTCTTATAAATTCAAATTAATCGCTGCATGGGATTTCCTTTGTTCAAATAAAATACAGCTCATTAAACATACACATACATAAAAATAAATTCAGGGCGGTGCCAGAGAAACATTTACATTATGGGGGCCAATAATGGTACCAGTCCAAAAGCGCATGTAAATGTCATCACCATCGTCCATTCCATAGCTAACTGTGCCATCTCCAATCCCTTTTTCTCCCCTTTCAAGTTCCTCCAGCAATCTGAAGTTCCTCGGTACTGCATTGAAGCACAAATAATTTAACTACGCACTCATCCACTAATCACTTTATGTTCAATACATGTCAAAATGGCTACATATATAATCCCTCCTCCAAATTTTAGTCACGCCCACTTTAAAGTCCTAAACTCAAGGACCAGAGCCAGAGAAAGTATGCCACATTTGAACTGTAATATCATTCTTCAAATGATTTAAAACCCTGTTTCAATAATTATGAAGATATTATTACCTTATCCCGTACATGGAACATTTTTTAGACATCTTGATAAAGGAGTAGTAGAAGAGAAATTAATCAATAGCTGGCTTAGCTTCATAATTCTAAGATATTTTACTTAACTTTCATAGTTTCTGTTTATGGGCACTATTTAAGGTCAGATTTAAGCTACTATGCAAGAGATCTGGTGCCTTATTTTAAAGTCCGAAGCATTTCTGATGGGATTGGATTAGTAGTAAGAGTCAATAATTAAATTTCGGGTAATTGTTTCTTGTAAGTTGCACTCTAGTAAGTTACGTCCAGGAATTTGTAGTTTAGTAATTGTTATTTGAATTGCCTAAGTAGAGATGTAATCTGAAAGATCTTAGCTTACATTTTGAAAGATAAACCTAAGCCTCTGTATGGCAGCACCTGCAGGTGTTCTTTTATCCAACGGTAGCAATAGACATTTGATAATCATGGTCAGGGACAAAAATGTGTGTTATCTTAAACATAGTTACCCTCGTGTTAGCTTAAGCTCCAACACATTAAGCTTAACAAATAGCAGAGGTCATGGCTAGGCTACCACAGAAAAAAATGGTACCAAGCAGTACAAATGAAATATGAATTTCAGAGAAACATACAGGTTGGTGATCATTAACAAATATGACAACAAGGAAAGGTGATTAAAATTATAATTAGGGAACCCCCCCAAAAAAATATATATATATTAATACAAAATTCACCATCCGAAACAGCAGTTATGGGTAGAAAATCCCACGCCGTTTCCATCATCTAAGTCACAAAAGAAAAATAACTAGGATAACATGGAACAAACAAGCAACCTTAAAAAAAATCACAAAAAAGGAAGAAGAAGCTGAATGGGTGATGTAGGTCAACAGCAACAAGTAACTAACAAACACCCAGGGAAGGATTTGTAGTTAAAAAAAATGGAAAAAAAAAAAAAAAAAGTAACGGAAAAAAGGGTTAGAAGAGGAAGGTGATAGGTGAGAAACTGACCAACGACAGTGGATCCTGAAGAGCCAAGCGTCATGGATGAATAACAGATATTTTGGTGCGGAAAGTTTTGTGGGTGTGATAAATAAAAGTATGGAGATGTTTGAGTGATGAAGAAAGATATATTATATAGACAGAAGAATGACAGAGCACAAAGGAGAATTGGGGTTAAGCAAAGGCGGGCAATGACGAAGAAAAGGAGCACAACAGCGATATGGGTAATACCGTAATCACACTTTCTTCCATCGCGGAACCCTTTTGCATTCGGCTTTTTTCACTTAAAAGCAGTTTTTTTAAAAAAACAAAATTGCTTTTTATTTAAATTATGCATTTCATTGGAACTTTAGAAAAATAAAATAATAATAATGCATCTTGCGGTGTG
Organism: Gastrolobium bilobum; assembly: GCF_033153095.1. Taxonomy (NCBI): domain Eukaryota; kingdom Viridiplantae; phylum Streptophyta; class Magnoliopsida; order Fabales; family Fabaceae; genus Gastrolobium; species Gastrolobium bilobum. The sequence goes on along the minus strand of NW_026895097.1, from coordinate 33,328 downwards.
TATGATAATATTTCTAAAAATATTTTTTTCTTTATTTTAATCTGAAGTGATTAATAATTATATTTGATAAAATTAATTTATTTTTCTGTTCTTAAGAATGAACAGGTAATCTATAAACAAAAAAAATAAAACAAGTTTCTTCAATATCGGGCACAAAATAGAAAAACAAAATGTTTGCAAAGTTAAAGATAGAAAATAGAATAGTTGTCTTCCATACTTTTCAAGTCCTTAAATTTTATTTAATATTTGATTTTTTTTGGTGTATAAAAAAGAAATTAATCATTATTTAAATTTAATATTTTAAATTAACAGGGATTCTGAAATATTTTAAGTCGCCACTTTAGTTCTCCGTTAAAATAGATGTGGTGACGATTTAAATTTTTTCAGACCTAATTTGACAGCAATTTTTTTATAAAACTAATATGGTAACCCTAATCTTGACAATACTGATTTAGGAAATTACTTAAAAATAATAAGCCAGCACTAAAATTTTATCTATTTATTTATAAAAAAATCTGTGTCATTGTACACCTTGGCCATTGACGTGATTCCAAGTCGTTATAAGGAGTAGTGCGGGAGCTCAATTATGGTGGGCTTGGAGTTCATAGTCCTTAGACTAAAAAAAAAAAAAAGAGTGAGATGGAATTTGACTAAAAGAGAGGGATTTAAATAAAATTTTATTTTTCTTTTTTGGAAAAGGTGCACACAAAGGACTGTCGGGTCTATATTAAAAAAATCCGTAGTGCAGAGGGTCAAATACACTAGGGTGTTTCAACATCATTTTGCGATACTACCGTGATGCTGGTAATCACCACATCTAGTTGATGATGCACATTTTTATTCCTGTTTAGGCCTTTCAATGTGGTTTTCTAACTCGATTTTTTTTTGGCTCTGCATGTATACTATTTTTTGAAAAAAATTGTCCCTTTCATAAGGAATGATCTCACCTAATAGGTCAAGATAATAAGTAAAGATTTATTAATGGTTTTATATATATTTTTTAATACATCATTTAATGTAAGAGCTTTTTTTTTTCCTTTGAAGAGTGAATATTGCATAGATCTATTTTTTTGTTTTACCTTATACTGATTTACTTCCACTAAAAAGTGAGGACGATAAGGATAAAATTTGTAGCTACGTAGACTTTGATAACATAATAAGAATTATTTTTACTTAAAAACTTAGGCTATTTGACCATTTTGTCCCTCATTAATTAATTAATAATCATTTTGCCCCTGATTCGAAACTATCTACCAATCTGCCCATATTTAATCGACTAAATGGTTGTTGGGAGATTTAATCGACTAAGTCTCCCTACTTAATCGATTAAAAAATCGTACTGACTTGTTTTCCTTTGTTGTCTGTTGGGAGATTTAGTCGATTAAATAAGGTGATTTAGTCGATTAAATCTCCCAATAGTCATTTTTGCATGTTTTGACCATTTAATCGACTAAAAATGCAAGGTAATCGATTAAAGATGGACAGATTGGTAGATAGTTTCGAATCAGGGGCAAAATGGTTATTAATTAATTAATAAGGAGCAAAAGAGTGAAAAAGCCTAAAAACTTAAGTTGTGAAGTAAAGATGCATCAATAATTTTATGTTATATCTCTTTAACACCCTTAAATAAAAAATACTAAGAGATAGTCCCAATTTTCCGTTCGCCCCATCCTTTGTTCCTATTGCGCGTCTAATTATTTTGCCACTTTCTAGTTGAAGTGACCCTGAAAAATACTTTTCCTTAAGATATTTGTATAAATGGACGCTAGATGCTTCACTTTAGTTCAATAAGATTCTAAGTGGGCAATGGTTGGCTTTAATTTGGCCTTGGTGAAGGGATTGAAGGGAAATATATGCTTTTCAGTTTTATTGCTTATTTTTTTAAAAAAATAATAAATTAAGAGTGATGTTGACATATTTTATTCACATTGTTTCACTTGTATAGAGAGCACCTGCTGGTGGACTTGGTTCACTTTCTGTCAACAACTATGCTGTTTGATTTCATTCCTTCGTTTTGTCATTTTTAAAGAATGGTGTATTCTTGACAGAGGCGGATGGAAGTGAATGAGAAAAGGTTAAATGCCCACCCTTGAAATATGATATAAAAATATTATTTTCTTAAAATTCAAATTTTTTTAATTTAATTTCGGAATAGGATATTATAACCAATGTTATTAAAATCGGCTCGGTTATTGACTCGGTCGAGGTATCGGATCACTGGGTCACTGGTTCAACCGCATGACCCGGTAATTATATGCAATTTTATAATTTATATTAAAAAATTATAAACATACTCAAATATCTAAAAAAAGTTAATAAAAATTTCAGATATTTTAATACAAAAAATAATAAATCACACATTATTATCAAATAAAAAATCAAAAAAAAATATAATGATCGTGATACGAGGCTTTAGGTTCAGAAAACGACATCTCTAACTATAAATTAATTCAAACTTTTATACATAGTACATAATTGAGATAATATTAGTGTTGTAGGTACATAACTTATGTAAATCAATAAGAAAAAAAAAATCAAATATGACTATTATGATTTTTTTGAAAAAAAATAAAAATTTGGAATTTTTTTTTGGGACCGGGTCGCACCGGTTCTGATGCATGGCCGGTCCGTTGCTTCAACCAGACCGGTTTACTGGTTCCCGGGTCGGTCCGGTTTTAATAACTATGATTATAACAATTAATTGGGGTTACAACCAATGTTATTACCAATCAATTTCACCGTTAGATCGATTATGTGGATCCAACGGTTATATTTATTTTCATCTTTATATGATTATGATTCTCCATATTTAATACTTTATATTTATTTTCACCTTTGTATGGTTATGATTTCTCATATTTAATGCTTTTACATTAAATACGGGGATCATAACCAGATAGAAATAAATATAACCATTGGATCAACATAATCTATCTAACGGTAAAATTGATTGGTAGTAACCTTAATTGGTTGTTACGATATCCTGCCCCTTTAATTTTCCTTATTCTCTTTTATTTTCTCGTGAGTTTTTTTTCTTCTTCACCTTCATTATCTAAACCTAAAAGCAGAGCTCTGTTCTAGACCCATTATTCGCATATACATACTGGTTCATCTCCTCTCAAACCTCAATCTCCGTTATTGGAAGTTGGAACATTTGCTTCTTCCTCCATCATCGGTCCAGTTGAGTCACAATACGTCCAGATCTAGATCTAAACCAAACCCAATCAGCCGACAGCGGCTTGCAAGTCACATTCCAGACTAGACCTAGATCTATATGTACCTGAACTTGTTGAGTGCCCACCCTTCGTTAATTTTCTGGATCCGCTGCTTATTCTTGAGTTTACATCTGCTGAGACTTTGAAAATTTCCTTGATGGTTATTTTCTGAGAATGTTATTTGATTTCTTCCTTCGTTTTGTCACACAGATTTCGTTCTATAAATTCATATTTCTCTTTGGGTAATCTTGCAGATGTCACTTTATCTTGGTAACGTATATTTCAAGACTATATCAGGAGCAAGACTCTTGGCATCACCTTCATCAACCCCACGCAGAGCATCATCACAGCCACTTCTGAAATTACCACTCCTTTTATCTCTACTACAGCAATTTTTGAGGACCCTGCAGCAACTTAATCACACCTTATTTATCTCAACTCTCTGATTCTGTTACCAGTTATCACAATTCCTCGTCACCACTAATAACTGAATGTGCACAGGTAATTATGCAAATCATTCAATAATTCATAATGCATTTCCTACTCGTGGCTCCACTCTCTCGACTATTTTAATAATTACATATAAAAATGGAGGTAAGCTGTACAAATTCTGGATTGACAGGAAATGCAGTGTGTCTTTTCTATTTGTTCTTATTGTGTTCTATGTTTGCTTTCAAGAGGCTGTTTGATACTCGTGAAATTTATTTTACCAGGAATACATAGGGAAAGTGAGTTAGGTAAAAAAAATTGTTTGGCTGGACAAAATATTATCGAAAAAATTAGATAAAATTTTCTGAATCTATGTTTAGTTGAAGATAAAATATTTATGAAAAACCAGCTTGAAATTACAGGTTACAAAGAATAGTTTTAGCAGTTACCATATCCAATTTTTATCAGTTAGCTAGTCATCTGTGAAATATCACAGTTAAAATAGGATTTGAGCACCGTTTTTTTGATCCAATTTTGCATACAAAGTTGAATGACTGGGCAAATATATAAAAAAAAGTAGAGTGAAATTTTTAGGGAAAATGTCTGATCCAATTTTTATCAAAGTCCAATTTTGCTCCTGTGAAAAATTTGTACGGACATGAATGAAAATATATAAAAAAAAGTAGAGTGAAATTTTTTTTCCCCACATTTGGACGGACCACCGTAACTTTACTACCGCAAATAACCATGCTTCACTAGCATTTCCATGGCCAGAACAAAATAATGATAAATTATTACTACTAAATACTCCCCACTTCTTGAATAATCAGATTCTTCAAAATAAAAATGTGTGACCTAAACATATCATTAATAATGAATTGAAGTTATTTAAAAAATTATCCCTTTTGAATTGATCTTATATGGATTAAATTACGAGGAAAATGTTTCTGCAGTTAATGCAGATAAGTTATCTGTATTTATTCTCAAAACAATGTCGTTTTAGTATTGAAATCTTAAAAAATTATAAATATAAAGATTATTATAAACTTGAAATAAATTATAATTATAAAATATCATGATTTCTGCCTCAAAATGACGTCATATTAGCCTTATAGCAGATAACTTATTTGCAGTAACAGCAGAAAAAACGAACCGTTAAATTATTAGGATTAGTGACATCTCATTTTGTTTTTTTTTAAGCTTTATAATATGTAGATCTCGAAAGTCTTATTTCTAATTTTTTGTCAGACCAAAATAAAAATAGAAAAATTCAAAAGTCATTACTCTTCCTAATATGATATGGAATTAAAAGTTGTTACTTTTGATAAATGGACATGAACTTATTGTGAAAAAGATAGGGTGTCAACTCATATGCATAGTTTTCTTTTCTAACCTGCCATTCTTAGAAATTATGAGACTTTTTTTTTTTTTTTTTGGTGAAACATGTGAGACTTTATTATTGAAGAAGAATTGTACCTGTAAGGCTTGAAAGATTGATATCCATAAATTCTTCATCAATATTTTTCATGGATTCGGGTACACTTCTACTATTTTCATTCTATAGATGATTAATTGAACATAAAAAAATCGTATATTTTAGATTGTTTTTATCTTTAAAGTATCTTCTTTAATTTTTCTAACAACTGGCTGTCGGAATGAAACGCAGTTGCATATCTCTATGTATATACCCTTCCCTTCTCATGAGGACATTGGAAACTCTAGAGGAAAATAAGAATAAAAAAGGAAATAAACGTAATAGGGTTTTTTTTTTATCAATATAATACTATGCAAGACAGAAGACACGGGATATGGATGGCATTGGCTATAGTGTGAAAATAAATAAATGGTAAGTACAAAACAATTAAAAACTGGAAGGTGTTGTGCCATATATCAATAACCAACTTTCCTGTTACGAAAAACATTAAGATTATATTGAAATTTTTTTTTTTATATAAACTTACAAATTACACTATGTACTCTACTAAGAATGTATTATTGGTCAGACATAGTGTGATTTGAAAGAGTTTGTAAATAAAAAATTTGTAAATATAATATAACCCTCCCCACTTATACTCCCAGAAGTATACTAAGTTACACTATATACTTTTGAGAATACATAGTATAATTTGTAAAAAATTGTAAAAAAAGTTTTAAACGGATCATTCCCTTTTAACTTTAGCTTAAAAGTAATTTACAGTTAAAAAAATAATTGCCAAACATATTCTAAATCATGGAGAAAGGCTAAACTAAAAAAGATAGCTAGCTTGTAATGCTTAGAATTTTTATATTTATTTTTCAGTTTTGTCTTTATTTTAAGGGAAAATAATTTGTCCTTTTGAAGGATCTAAATTATGTTATTTTATCCCCCATATAACTATGTATTTCAGGGAATACATAATTATAGTATTAAAGTTATATTTTCTCTTTCTTCATAAACTGTCTGCTGATGTGAAAAATAAAAAAAAATACAACTTTAATATCATAACTTATATATTTTTTTATAGACATAACTTATATCATTTAAAAAGACAAAATATTTTCTCTTATTTTAAATTTGTATTTATAAATTTTACCTTTTATCCTTATAATGAAAACTTCCTCAGTACTATGGAAGTAACAAACTCGGTATTCCCTTTTATTAAAAAAGATTTTTTTTTATATTTTAACCTATATTTTTTTGTATAATTTCTTTTAAGTCCCAAAAGTTTTCTCATGGATGTACCTATATCTATTACACCAAATATTTTCTACCTTGTAACAAATCATTTCATCTCTCTCATTCAAATTTCCTGTTTGGTGTGATGAATAAGGCTTGATAGTATAAGTTTATACTATACGTTATGACATTTTTAGTTGTTTGGTGTGACCATCGTATAGTATAAACTTATACAGCAGGACTCTTTTATTCATCAAGATGATGTATAACTTAATCAGGCTTAGGAGAGTAGGATTAGGCCTAATAAGGGGTTGATGTATTAACCAATGCAATTCTCAAGAATTAATATATTATTTTTTATTTTAATATTAAAATAAAAAATAATTTTTCAATATATAATTTTTAAAAAAAATTGAAGATTTTTATGTTTATAAAAATTAATATATTTTTTGGATACACTGATTAACAGATTTCAATAAAAATTAATATCATTTGATATATTTGTGAGAATTATATAAATTAATTATTAAAATGTATTTTTGTCAAAAATATTTATTTTTATTTTATCTAGTATTATGCAGTACATTACCAAACATTGAATGATATTATGTTATACAATATATTATCTTACACAATATCATATCAAACGCTGAATAGTATTAAAATTTAATCAGGTCTCATATAATCAAACCTTATACTATCAGACCTTATTCTATACTGTGTACTAAAGATGCCCTTATATTATCACCAAATGGTTTTAGTTTTTTTTAAAGCTTTTTTTTTAATTTTAATTTAGAAGTAATTTTTAACTTAAAAATTATACCAAAGAGGCTATTAGTCCCAACTTTGAATTGTTGGGCACTCGGTCTTCCTCAACATTTCTTAAGTACCGTTCTTAATAGGGGTGTTCGCGGTCTGGATTGGATCGGTTTTGGAAGCAAAACTCATCCGATCCAATCCCTTCGGTTTGATCATGTAATCATCCATTTGGTTTAGATTTTTTTTCAAATTCGATCCGATCCAATCCAATTTTTTTCGGTTTGGATTGGATCGGTTTTCGGTTTTTTGAATATCCTAAAATTAGTTTCATGATTATTGTGCAAATACCATCTTTTGTATATATTGATTTTGTACAAAAAAAATTTTGAAATACAAAAATATCAGTAAACAATACTATAGTTGATGAGACGTGACTAAGTTTTTTCTTGGGTTTAGTTGACGAGTTAATGCGTCTTGAGTTTAGAAATTTTTGGGCTATGATTGGAGAAAGGACAAGTAGGTAGAGGATAATTAATATATTGGATCAGTTTGGATTGGATCGGTTTTCATCAACCCATCCGAAATCCGATTCAATCCAATTAAAATTTGCGATTTTTATTTGGTTTTTGGTTTTTTGGTTTTCGGTTTATTCGGTTATCGATTTTTCGGTTCGATTTTCGCGGTTTGGATTGGTTGATGAACACCCCTAGTTCTTAAGCTTGTTATTCATCACACGATACTTTGTTTTCCTATAATGTTTTAAGGGGAGGGTTATAATTATAATTTTTTATTTATAAATTTTTACAAACTATATTGTGTATTAGGAATTGTACATTGTGTATTGGAATAAACTATCTCTAATACATAGTGTAGTTTATAAATATAATTTTTTTTTCATATTTTAAAGCACTGAAGAATCTTCACCAAAACCATAGCCTATTAATTATTTCTTCGCACATCTTAATCATTTAATTTTGGAGATGATAATACAGGTCAGCCCGTCCGATCCTTATAAATGGATTTTAAATATCAATCTATCACATTTTGAGATGGGTTAGCGGGTCAATCTATTCAAATAACTTTTTTTCGTAACAAGCTATTTAGTGTTCGTTTGGATGAGCTTTTATTTTTAAAAAAGTTGATTTTTTTAAAAATAAAAGTCCTTTTGAGAATTTTTAGATGTTTAGATAACAACTTTTTAAAAAAGTAAAATTTAAAATAAAAGTTAAAATGCTACCTTTTTTTATAGCCAGTAGTTGGTTGCTTTTGAAAAAAAGCAGAAATGAAAAGATAATATATATATTTTTTTGGAAAAAAGATAATATAAATTTTTATAGGGAAATGTTATAGTTACTACCTATTTTTCTTACTACTTCTTACTACCAAATCTTAACCGTTGATTTTCGTCAATCTAACGGTTATAATTTATTAGATCTTACTTATTAATTAATTATTAATTTTTAATAAATTATAACCGTTAGATTGATGTAACATTCTCAGCCTCGAGCCGGTTCAATTAACATACATATGATACTTAACAGAAACAACAGAAGACTTAAACTTATGAAAATAAGAGCTAACTTTTTCTTTTTCTCATTAGGCGTAAACGAAAATCAGACAGAGTAACCTCTGTAAGTCGTACAACTGGGGATTTTCCAATCCCACTCTTAAGAGTTCCTGATAGACAGTTTAAACTATATATATATATATATATCCAGAAGTACCAGTCATGCAAATATACTCAGATACCCATCTATGGGCGCATGCAGAACTTGGCTCCGTGCCACTAATCTAATAGCATGTAATCCAATACATAACATAACTGAATACTACATAGTCATATCAATATGCCTGAATACATAAATGTACATGCATCGAATATGAACACTATACAACAATACATCTTTTCCAAAAATACGTCTAAAATAAATAGTAGCCTCCAGCCACCCAGAACTCCACATCCTCATACTAGTACCCCTAGCCACGGTTTGTGTCCTTGTCCCACGAGGCTCTTCAATTAACTGTGTTCCTGAAATCATATTCCCAAACGGGGTTAGAGACGAATCTCTAGTAAACTCCAGGTTTATGGAAAATTCTCCATACCCTGGGCTCACTTCCTGCATGACAATCAGATACATAATATACAAAACATCATATAAGCAATTATCATAACTGTACAAAGCATATATACATATCTTATCAAAGACATACGCAGTCATTCCCAAGGGATGACCCCAAGCGGAAATCAACGTACGTAACAAATATCATTTACAAAAATCATCACAATACTCACATCAGAACAAAACATGTTATATCAGAGACGTACGCAATCGTTCCCAAGGGATGACCCCAAGCGAAAATTAACGTACGTAACAAATATCATTTACAAAATCATCATACATATCACATAAAACATGTCATATAATCAATTATCATAACTAAACAAAACATATACACATATCTTATCAGAGACGTACGCAGTTATTCCCAAGGGAGGACCCAAAGCGGAAATCAACGCACGTGTTCCCAAGGGAGAACCCCAAGCGGAACCAGAACATATCAGAGGCGTACGCAGTCATTCCCATGGGAGGACCCCGAGCGGAAATCAACGCACGTGTTCCCAAGGGAGGACCCCAAGCGGAACCAGAACATATCAGAGGCGTACGCAGTCATTCCCAAGGGAGGGCCCCAAGCGGAAATCAACGCACGTGTTCCCAAGCGGAACCAGAACATATCAGAGGCGTACACCGTCAATCTCAGGGGAACCCAAGAAGACATCAGTGTACCATACAAGTCAATTCCAGCCAAAGATCAATACAGAAATCATATCAGAACAAGTCATATAACTAATGTGTACACAGTCAACCCCAGGGGAGGACCCCAAGTGGGAATCAATGTACGTTTTCCCAAGGGTAGACCCCAAGCGGAAATCAACAAAACATATCATATTAACACATATCAAAGTAAACACATCAAAAAAAAAACATATCATATTATCATATAGCTCTATATGAATGCATCTATATCATATATCTCATACATATCATACAACCCGACCACAGTCCGTACACTATGGTGGAAACACAAAGTAGGAGCGAACCCCATAAACATAGAGCTTACCTCTTGGAGCTTTACAATTTGCTTACTTGAAGAACAAGCTACTTATCATGCTCCACAAGAATCCAAACGTTCACAGTCCCTAGGTACACCTAGAGAAGGAATTCAACACAAAACTCAATAAAATGATATAATGCCATGTAAATATACAAGACACACACTTTATTGTTTATTTTCTTTTTACTTAATCATATTAAGTCATGAGTGGGTGGTTCTTTGTTCAACAAATCTCCACAAAATTTCACATATTCACTTAGTCTTAGGATAGTCCGAAAAGGCCTTTAGAATACTCATTACTCCTCTTAGCACCTAAAAGCCTATTTTTCCCAATTTAAGGCAGAATGCCCATTACAATGGAGCTATAAGATTTCTCTTTGTCTAGTGCCTAAACCCAAGCTTAGCCACCTATATAAATTATTTTACGCACATAAGTTTTCTCACTTTGCGAAACAATATCACCGAACATATACCTCCTTTGAAAATGGCTAAAACTCATTTTAAGGTCATACAAAGGAGCTACCTTATTTTCTTTTTTATTTCACCAAAGCGAAGGTCCATAAACCTTAGAATATTATTCCACGCATAAAAATATGCTCGATTTGTAAAACAGTAACTCATAGCACATACTTCCTTTGTAAATGGCTAAGAGGCACATAAAAGAATGCATGCTAACTTCATGATTCCAATGCTTTAGTCCATCAAATTCAAGCTTATCACACACCTCTAATCCAAGATTCATTAATTCATATATATATATATATATATATATATATATATATATATATATATACATGGTACTGTTCATCTTTACAATACTATTCATGTATACGTCACTATTCATGTATACAATACTATTCAAAAATACGGTATCTTTAATTTTTTAAATACATTTTCACCGTTAAAATTCTCATCTAAACACTTTTCTCAACATAAGCTAAACCTGAATCAAGCTCTAACATGTTCAATCAAACCAAATCTTCAAAATGAAAACCTAAATCCAATCTTCATAAAAACATGAAAAGGAAGGGAAATTTCTTACCACAATGCACTCTAGAACAAAGGAGAGATGAGTTTCTAAGCTCCCATGGCCTCAAGCTCCATCAAAATCCATCTTTTTCATGAAATTTGAAATCTTTGGGGAAGAAGATCTCTCTACAGTGAAACCCACCCAGAAATATTGGTACTAATGGATTCCTCTCAAAATTTCTCACCAGTTTGGCTTTGAAACAGAGTGATTTGGAGGTCTCTAGCTCAAGTTATGAATTTTGGAAGATTTTCCATGAAAATCTCCATTTTCTTTCCATTTCGTTTCTGTCTCTCTATCTCGGCCGAAAAAAACGAAGAAGAATAGTGACTCCTTAGTCACTTATATAAGTCCATTATACCAGCAGGTATAAGCTCATATATCTATACACCTCCTATCATTACCAAACTTTACTCAATAGACTAGAATATTTTTCTAATCACGTTTCTATTTTTACTTTCACTTTTTGAGTAACTTTATTTACCCGTATTTTTACCACTTAACTGTCATTTTAACTTTACAAAAAAAAAAAACTGTCATTTTAACTCTTTTTTCACCAAAGGTGATTTTATTTCTTTTTCTTATAATTATTCTTCAATATTAAATCCACAATTACTAGTGTGAGGGTCATTATAATTGACAGAAACCAACGGTTAAGATTTAGTAGTAAGAAGTAGTAAGAAAAAAAGGTAATAAGTATAACCTCTTTCATTTTTAAAATACAATTTTAACCTTATCCTATCATACTGATTTTATCTCTCATTTATTGTAATATTATATATAAAAAGTGTTTTTTTATTTAAACGTCCGAACAACTTTATTATGTAAAAGTGATTTTCAGATCATACATCCAAACGTAAAATAATTTTACGTTTTAAAAAAAGATATTTTAAACAAAGTAATGCATAAAAAGTCATTTTTTTAAAAGCTCATCCAAACGGACCCTTAATATTAAAAAAGAGAGAAATTATATCATCATTTTATATTGGATCAATCTATATTATCATCTCTATTTAATTTTATATTTGACTCCCTCGCATTTATATATCTATCAGTATTCATTGCTCTCATTTTCATCTGACAAATCTAATTTATTAGTCCCTTCAACCCTGAAATTATAATTGGGATCAATGGCTTAAACTTACATTAACATAAGTTGTTCCTCCTCTATATGTACCAGAAATCATTGTCCGAAATGTTCCATACTTAAATAATCTAGTTATAGGACTTTCTAACATAAAATTATTTAAAAAAAATATAATATAAAATTATTAATTAGCCTCATCTAATAGCATATATCAATTGGTTCTTTATATCTTATTAGAACTTATGTGAAAAGTTCAATCCTCATAGCTCTTCTATTAAAAAAATTAATTAAATATTGTGAAGTTTTTAACATAGTAGGCGTGGAATAATGCATTACATATCCCTCAAATCCAATGGACTCCTTTTGTTAGGACGTGTAAGAGAAATATAATATAAAATTATTAATATAGTCTCACTAATGACTTAAATTTTTAGATTGAATTAGTTCTTTATATTTACAAGTTTAAGATTTACTTATAAAAATAAGGTTTCTTCACTTAAATCACTCCCATATTATACAAGAGGAAGATTACTAAGTATAAATTAGCAGCATTCTGATTCTGATTTTTGTTTGGAAGCTTTCAGTCAAATGGTTGGTTATAATCCGTCGACTAATACTCGTCATACTATCAGTATCAATTTACAAATGAAACTGACAATAGGAGATACTTCGTTGGTGCAATTATGGTATTCGCATGTATCTTAGTATAGAAAAGAGTGAAAGCAAAGCAAATTAAACAGAGATGAATAGGAAAAGGAGAGATGATAGGTAGATAAACACAAATGGAGGGAAATTTGCAGATGGGCGTGAGCAATGCATTTTGGCTGAGAAATAGGTAAAAGAAAGTGAATTGCAAAGAAAGAAAAAAAAGAAAAAGAAAGATCAAGGACATAGAAGTGGTGATTGGCAAAGGAGGGGGAAAAAATGGGTGGAATCAAGTTGAGCATTTATCATCTGACGTAATATCTCTCTCATTATTCTCAACCGTCTCAATTACTCTTGCATTTATGTGATTTAAATGGTCTTAATAGAATAGCCTTTTTTTTTCAATGCTTGGAACTACCCAACCCACCCTCTACCATATCCCTTGATTCCCTCATCCTTTCTCTTCCAAACCCACAATAAAATTTTCTTATACTACACGACATACGACTTTCACGCCTTTGCTCTCATTATACTCGTGGTTACTTGAAATTTGTAACATAGGAGTTGGAAAAATGCACCCTATTTTTTAATAGCTATTATAGGCAAAACTTCTGGTTGACTACATTGGATCATGTCAGGGGATATGAATGAAATTAAAAAAACTGATTTTCTTATGATGATAAATATAAGCTATTAGATATCGTATTAGATACTATCCCAAATTGTTAACAGGCGATCTACAAGAAAGTCAGCTATCACATTTATCTACCGCAATTAGTTGCCAACCATTATGCTTGGATTTCAACTTATACAAGCCTTCTTAGTTTTTTTCTTTTTTCTTGCATAAAAAGTGCACATGAGAAGTTAACTTCACAGGAGGTTACTGCAATAGATTGAGCTGTAAACATCGGTTTGTTGGGTCTTAACTTTCAAACAATTCCAACTGTTAACCAAGTACAGAGGATCTAACGGAGTAAATTTTTGTTGCCGCTATTTTATTTGCCTCTCTTTACTTTTTATGGTGGCTAACATTAATAATTACAGCATGTGTGCCTGGTTGGATGAAACAGTAAAATTAAAATATGATTAATAAAGAGAAAAAAAAAAAGGAGAGTCAAGGAAAACTAAGGTTGATTTAACCTTAAATTTCAACAAGCAAATTAAGAGGGCACCTGAGGTTAAGCCCTATTACACTTTTAGCAGGAAATCTGAACCTAAAGCCCCAGTTCCCATATAGATACTCCTAACATTCCCAATTTCCCAGTAACTTACTTTCTATATGTGATTAGAAATAGTGCTATTTACGCTCCACTCTGTTTCTGCATCCCCTGCTTTGACAAAATTGTTGGGATTTCCTCAATGAAAGCAGAATACAGAGAAGGTAAAAGTGGAGCGCACGTAGCACTATTCATACAAGGGGAAAATAGTTAAAAAAATTAAAAAAAAAAAGTAATTTAAAAAGGAGATTCCTAGGATTAAAAGCTAATATATTATGTCCTACAACTAGGAATAGCGATACCAATAACAGCAGAGAAAAACAGAGCTAGAAACAGGGGATCCTAACTCTAGCTCCTTCTAACGGTGGGTTTTTTTGTTGTTGTTGTTGTCGTTGTTGGTGTTGTTGTTGTTGTCATGAAGAAAATCAAGCAAAACGGTGCTTTTGCATTTGGGGCACTTGGCGTCATCTTCAGCGAGCATCACGTACATGAGGCAACGAGGACAACCTACAAGAACCATGGAAGTGGCTTCAGGGCTGTCAGAGTATCTTGGGTTGTCCTCTTGGTTGAGCTCCGATGACACACAAGAGCTCGGTGGTGACGTCGGAGACACCGTCGCGGATCTTGTCGGCGACTCCAGTCTCCTGTCAACCCTCGGTGGGGATAGGTTCAGCTTCAAGTCAAGCTTTGGACCACTTCCGTTTCTGCGATTCATGGCTTCCCCTCTGCTTTTTCCACGAAGAACGTTAGAAAAAAAATGGAAAATTAGAAAAAAATAAAGCATATAAAGGAGATTGAATAGCATCATAAATTGAAATTGAAATTGAAAAAGAAGAAAAAAGGCAGTGATGACTCACTGTGTAAGGTTGGTTGGTGGAAGAAGAGGAATGACAGAAAAGAGAGTGACAGGGATAGAAGCAGCGAAGTGATCTATGTTGTGCGAGAAAGGATGGACCTTGAAGGCCATTTTATATAAGGAAAATGAAGGGGGGAGTGATTTAAAGCTTAATTTAATTGAGGGAGAGAGGTGGAGGGTGTAGGGTGTATAGAGAGAGAGAGAGAGAGAGAGAAAGAGAGAGGAGAGAGAAACAGAGTTATGGAATTGAATTGAATTGAATTGAAGTATTGGGTAGAAGAAGAGTGTAAATTGAGGCCAGGAAATGTATTAATTGTTTGGAAAAATCCCAAGAAGTATGCAGGAAGGGGAAATTTGTAGTAAATATTGCAATTACAAAGTGCAGAAGGGAGGGCCTTTCTTCATTCATTGCTTAAGGAGAGTCGGTGTTTAAGACTCTCAGAGCAACACAGCTCAAGAGAAACCCAACGACGGCTTTTAAAGCCAAACCCTTATTTAAAAATTCAACCCCACACCAATAAAATTTAATACTATGTAGTAAATACCAATATTTTTTTTGTAGCTATGGAGAACCAAGTGTAACAGCCATGACTCAAATTTAAATATTCAACAGTTCCCCAAGACAATGAAAGCAAACTAAATGAATTGACAATGGTTAATGAACTAGATGACGACACCCTCACGTTTGAAAATTTTATGGTTGAAGCAAAATATTATGTTTACAAATTCAACTATGTACTTGAGATAATATAAATATGTATTTCATGTAATATATAGTTGACGTTAAAAGAATTTGTAAACAAAAAATTTGTAAATATAATCCTGAAAGAAATATTTTAGTTTTGCAAAGTAAATAAAACACGATTATCTCGCATTAGATATTTTTCTCTGGCTGCATGTAGCATGTAGCAGCACCCTCTTCATCTGAATCTTAAACCTTGTGGACTAGGTTCTCACTTGGTTTGGAAAGTACAACCGAGTTCATAGTCCAACAGACATTACAGAATCTCATTGTGTTTTTATCAAGGTCCCATTGATTCTTTTGAAGACATTATTATCATCATTAAAAACAAATTAAAGAATGCTTACTGTCTAGAATTTGATTCATGATTTGACAATGCAACCACAGAGGCAGGGAGAGCTATGGAACATTTACTATAGTATGGCTCCAATTTTTCCTGCAATAGCTGCCTTTAGGCTTGTTTTCCTTTGCTTTGTGAAAAATTGTGTCGTAATTTATAGCTTTTCCATTGGTTCCCTGAACGCAAACAGGAATTAAATTATGAGATTTACTCATTTTTATATTGAATTTTTAAATATATTAGTATATTACCTATGTTTTTAAATTTTAATAGCGTCTGCCTTAATTGTTATTATTTTTTATAAGTGTAGAAAATAGTTTTTGTTTATGGTAATCAAATTTAAGCATGAAAAAAATAATAGTATTTGTGTCAAAATAATTCCCTTGCACAAAGGTAATTGTCGATTGAAAAAAGGAAAAAGGTGAAGGGTTATTGCATGTGAATTGCTGCGACCATGGTAGTTAAAATTTTGATTTAAATCTTAGATTTTATGATTTTACGATTTTTTTCAATCAAAACGATTGTATCAAAATTTCAAACGCTTTTAAGTTTTTTTATGATTTTTCTTACGTTAAGACTTTACGTTTTACGATTTTTTACCCTCCTTCTAATTTTAGGTAAAAATTCTGATTTTAACTACCATAATTACGACTACTCCAGCATTATTTGTTTCGCGGCAGAGAAGGTCTACATTATTTATTAATATTTGAAAACCAAATAAAAAACCCTAGGTCAAGGAAATGATGAAATCTGGTGAAGAGAGAAAATCAATTGTAAAGGGGCAGTTTCATTTTCCATATGTGCAACTTTATGGTCAACGTGGCCTAGGTTCATGAAACATGCTTTAAATAATGTCTTCTACTTTCTATAAATAGACAATCCCATTCTTCTTCGAAATTCAACATCTCATCGATGTCATACACATAAGGAGGATATCTTTCTCCATTTGAACCACATAAACAGTCGTGCGTTAAAATTGAAAATTCAGCAACTCATTGAAAAAAAAAACTCACTGGTCAACTTCGATTTAATTTATTGAATTATTAGATCTATCATTCACTACTTTATACAGGAATTTATTGATTTATAGCTTTTTTTTATTTTATTTACGGTGGTGGCATTAAGATTTAAGTTTTCTACCATCATGATATACATATTAATAGTAAAGATATATAATATAAAATCATTAAAAATTAATCTCTTATTAGCTTAAGTTGTTGCATTGAATTAATTCTTTAAATAGTATTATAGCCTTATTGATTATGGGATCACGAGTTTGATCATCATCGCTCCTATTTTCTAATGAAATAAAGTAAGCACGAGGTAGAATCAAAAAATGGACTTGTACAATACCCACGTTTCAAATCTAAAAAGCTATTGTGCTTGCATGAATAATGTATGTTAGAGAAATATAATATAAAATCATTAAATGTCAAACACATAATCACATAGTAGCTTAAGTTTTTGATTACGTAATTGAGAATGTAAAAATATTTTATAGGGAAAATTCAAGGACTTAGGTAGAAATCTCGTTTCACACGTAAGAAACACACAAGGGAGGAAAAACAATAACTTCCTATTATATAATTAATTTGCTAACAAGTTCGTAAAATATTGGATAATGAATCTAAATAAAAAGTATAATTATTTGAAATAATGAATCTTGAGAATTTAAAAAGTGTTTAATATTTTTTTTTCCTTAAACCTTTATATAATTTATGCGAGTACTCTCTAAGTTTCAAAATACCTATCACTTAGAAGGTGTTCGGCAGAGGGAAAAAATATTTTTATCCAGAAATCACGATTCTCGAAAATATAATGGGAAAGAAAATTTTTCGAAAATATTATCCAAAAATTGTTTGGTAGGCCAAAATGTTCTCGAAATGTTGGGTTAATTTTCATGATACTATGTTTGATTATTTTTGTCTGAAAAATTAATCCATCGTCTGAAATTTCTGAAATATCACCCTCTAGATGGTATTTTTTGGTGATATTTTGTTTTAAAAATACACACAAAACAGAATCTTGGGAAAATAACTTTCCTGAGAAAATTTTCTTCAATATGCTACCAAACATGGGATTCTAGAAAACCCACCTTTACTTTCCCTGACATTTAAAAATAATCCTCTTACCAAATACCCCCTAAGATAATTGCAAAATATAGGGAAAGTTACTATTAAAGAGCCTCAATTATAAAATGAATTTTGTTCGATACCGATGGGATTGAGATATCCATTCATAGATTGATATGTTTTTTTATAGGATCTAGACGCTATTTTTCATGTACTTATAAGGGATGTATCTTAGAGAATAATAGATCAGTGTGCACTATAATAACAGCATAGCCAAAGGGTGGGGTATATGCACAGTAATAGCTAAGAGAGAGAAAGGATTCAGGAGGTGCCTACCTGATTGCCTTAACTTTTTATTTATAGATGAGTTACCTAGCAGAAGTGAACTTATGGACCTCTTAGGAATATTATGAGTCCAGATCTTGATTCATTACTGTCACGTTAAGATTAGTATAATTGTTATAAAAAAAAAAAAAATTAGTATAATTAAGAAATATTTCTCTAATTTTTCTTTTAACCGTTAGCTTTTCTTGGGCCTTCTAGAATATGAACATTTATGTCATGTTAATAACAAATTTAATATCGAATGAGGTGTGTTAATGTAGTCAAATTTAATAAATGAAATGTCAAACAAGATCCATGATAATGTAAACAAATTTTACATTAATAGTGCATTAAATTAAAGTATTATATGCATTAAATTAAAGTATTATATAAAAATGTAACGTGCGTTATTTGACTAAATCATCTTTTATTAAAATACTCAAAATACTATCACTCCATAATATATTGCTCTTATTCCATTCAATAAATAGACTAAAAGACAGGAATAAAGTTTAAAAAAAAAGTATTTTTTTTGAATGATAGTTAAATTAAAACAAAATACTTTTTTCTAAAGCGACTGATATGTTGAAACGGATGAAGTAAATAAATAAATGAATTGTAACTCTTACCTTGACTCCACTGCACTGTTTTAAGCTTCTTCCTAATATTACAGAGTGATGCTTGTTATGAAATCATATAACTTCACACCTTTACAATTTCAACCATCTGATTGTATAGCTTGTTCCACCAGAATTTTTGTACACATATACTATGATGTTGCCACTCAAGCATAAGTGAACACAAGTGAGTAAAAGTGATGTGTAATAAGCATTATTCTATATTGATTAATTGGGTCTTGCTAAAAAAATAAATGTTATTCCTAACAAATATATGAAGATATTCGACGATAATTTAGTTTCATTCAGTGAATTTGAAAGAATGGCTTCTTTCTTCAGCCAAAAAAAATCCCTCGAGTGTGGATTTCCTTCCCACCCATTTGTTCCTAGGTAAAGTATTAAATATGGGGATAAGATAATCGTGTGAATGCAGAACTGATCACTCTGGTAATTTTAATAAATTCTAAGCTGCTTTCATTTAATAGTTATTTAGTTGGAGCTTTAAATAGAGTCACCAGAAATCAGAAGCATCATATACTATCTTATTTTGAATCTATTAGATAAGTACACACAACACTAATATCGGTCATTGATCATTTATGAGAATATGGGGCTTCCATGGCAAAATAATAACAACTTCTCTCTTTGTTTATGAAGGCTGATCAGACATGTATTTGTTGTTATCTTCTCAACCTTGACTCTTATTTCTGAATATCTATGTAGGAATTCAGAAGCTTTACTTTCAAAATTGATGTGACTACTGACCATATTTCTATGTTATCCAAGTTTTCTCATTGTAAAGCACCGATTAACTGTTTCAAGCCATGGAAAAAAATTTATATGCACAGGAAGTATGTCTTTAATTAATTGTAGATAAAGAGTATATATGCACAACAGCACAAGTCGCAATAGGAGGCTGGGAAGAGGCAATAATGCGTAGTCATTGCAAATTGTGGGAATTAAATTTGGCATGAACTTGCAACAAATGTGCACCACATTGAAGGTGGACTAGGTGGGGTGCCTAATCGAATAGTGAATTCATTTTGCTTTTGAAGAAAGGCCCTGTCTACGTGTATATCTTTATTAATTATTATTAAACGTTATCTTGCTAGTTGCAACCAGCAAGCCACAAATTATTTGTGAACCAAACATACTTGAAGTGAATTTAGGGTATATTAGGAAGAGTATGATTTTCATGACGATTCCAAAGGCTTGAAGTGGGGTGTATTATCTGGGGTTGACCCTAGTTTTGTGGATCTATTAATCTCGATTGATGGAATTAAAATTTCTTTATTTTGATGTTATTATTTTTGAGAGAGATATCTGTATAGTAGATGTAACACTAAAATACTAAGTCAAATCTTGAAACTCCAAAGATTATTTCTAAACAGCTATCAAATAAAATTTTAAACAGGGGAATATGACCCATAACCTCCCCTAAAGGGAAGACGGGGAAAATTAGAAGAAACTCAATTTTTTGTCGTCAGAGATACGAGGGTAGGTGGACATCTTTAGAATTTGGATGATGAAATTAGTGATGATCAATCAAGAAGTAAATCTATGAATGCAGGGGTACGCTAAGCTAACAGAATAAGCCGCGGAAAAGATATGAACCACATAAAAAATCCATTACGTTATTCATCTCCAATCAAAATTGCTCTAATCATAACCATATAATAATTAACATCACATTTATAGGACACCTCGTGAGGACGAGCCCATGTTACACAAAATTTATTTGCTGGTTTTCTAAATATGGCACAGCCACTATTACAAAGTCAATGATAGAAATTAAGAGGGATAATATTGCTGTCTGCTGTTTGATCAAATCTTTATAGCAATTGAAATGTTGTGTCACATGAAAAAAAAAAAAGAACAATTAAAGTTTAGGAGTGCGATTGTCTAACCATTCTATCCGAATCATTATTTGCCTACCTCATGCTCCTTAGCCCATCGTAGAAATGGATCTACCAGCATTGCTAAAGTAAGTACAGCCCGTAATTGAAAGATAATTGGCAATTCATCTTTGCATCAAATATATGTTCGAAAGTGACTTATTTTTTACAAGTAGAGCCCGTTTCAGTGTGTGTGTGTGTTTAAAGTGCTTTTCAACTAAAAGATCTTGAAAAATTTATGATAACTAGATAAGTTACTGAAAAGGTTCAAAAAATATATATATATAGTTTTTTTTTTTCAAATGCTAAAAGAGTAGTTTTTAGAAAATATATTAAATACATTAATCACAAATATTTGTGTTTTAAAGCTTATATAAATTCATCAGTTCACTTCACATGAAATAAATTATGAAGTCAGCTAAGGATGTTTAGAAAGTGGTTTTCAATTTTTTTTGGGAAATATTATTCGCATTTTACATGAGATAATTATCTCATGTTATCTTACTTTGAAAATTTTACCCGCTCTTTTTTTTTATCCTTTAATGGTAAATTTCACGTGGCTTCTCTCTATAACATGAGAGAACTACTCTCATGTAATATGAGAGTAGCATTCTTCTTATTTTTTTTCATAAAAATGATTTAAGTTTTTCTACAATATATTATGTATTTTAACTGAAAATATAGCGGTGATAAATTTCTCTCTTAATTTTATATACGTAAATTATTAAATACAAGCAATTTAATAATTAAGACTAGGCGTAATATTTTTATTTCTTGTACGAGTATAAATTGATGTAACCCTTTATTATTTTTTGAGATTTACATTCTTAGCCCTTTGTCAATGTACAAGGCTTTTCCTCTTTTCTGCTAATAAGTACATAGGATTCATCATGCTCGATCAGTTGTACCATATGCAATGAATGTGGAGTAGTTGTTGAGAAACATTATAAAAGCTAAAGAGAGTAAAGAAAAAAGAAAAAAAGGAAAATCGATAGAATGAGCAATCTGGCTTGTATGTATAAAGTAGAACTAGGAACTAAAATCTAACTAATCACATGTGCGTTAAACTAATTGCTAACTAACGCCTCACCAATTACATACCGTGATAATAGTCCAATTTACACTAAACTGAAGTATGCAAATATGATAGATACACAATAAATTTACAATTAATATCGCTTATTTTTTGTTCCTTCAAACTCAGTTATAATGTTTTAAAAATCGGATTACCTTGAATTGTTATATCTTTGGTTCAACCATATTGATCTGGACTTACTATATCTGAGATGCAAACCCAATCCAATAAATAAGGTCAAATAACTATTAAAGCTTGTCTAACAAGATAATTCATCCCGCATATAAAGTGTGGGATCTTGCTTGCTTGGCAAAGTCTTGACCTAAAAATAAATTTATTGTCGAGATCATCAGCTCAACTTAATGAATGAATAAAAGCATCAGCTTGCCACTACACTTATTGAAACTAGTCCAAAACTAAGTTTCTTAATGAAGAAATAGCCTCTGAAAAGCCACCATTTTCCACCAATGAAATGAACATCGTACAATGAAAGGTGGTATGATGCAAGTCATACAGGCATTATAAATATAGAGTCATTTAGCTCATGTATGATATCTCTCTTTGAATACGTACTTGAACTATATTGAATATTGAACTGACTTGAGCGTCGAAGTGTTTTGCAAATATCCCCAGTCTCCTTCAAACTACTCAGATACTCAACTTGCTGATCAACCATCTCGCCAAACACCACATCATCAGAGCAAGCCTCTTTGCCATCAACCCTTCTCTTCGTCAACATTCTTCATATTCAAGTGTGTGTACGGGCCAACCCAATATCAATTGAACCGATCATATGTTTTGTTTTTCAAAACATCGACCAATGACTTTATGCATGTATTATCGATTAGTCATCAGTGTAAGTTTATGTTTAATTGTCATAGGACGCATAAATATGTCCCGGAAAAAAGTGAAATAAATACGCAACAAATGCACAGCGTGATATGTGTAATGAAAAATAATGTAAATAGTAAGTAATCAAACTAGCGTCCTCGACCTTTTTTTTTTTTCCACTTATTTTATTTTTGAAAGTAGTTGGTATTATTAATTGAATGTCTAATGTTGTTGTGGATAAGGGCAGATTGGGTACCAGCTTTTAAGGAGGATAACAGGGCTCATTCAGTGCAGTAGAGAAACAAGATTGATCATGGACACTGGGTCAGTGGGTTGGTCGCAATCCAGTATTCATTCTCATAAAAATACCTCTTTTATTACCCATATTTAAACTTATGTATGTACATGCATCAATTTATCCGAAGATTATATTTGGGAACTCTGACAAAAGAAATATAATGTATCCAGTGTGACACTTTAACAGAAATTAATTATTTTCGCACATAAAATAGGTATTACAGGTATATATAATATGTCAAACTAAATTGAGCTGCATCTGTGTGACAATGATTGTTGAATTGCTGGAATATAGGCTCCTTTGTGATGCTTTCTTCATCTTCTTGTATAGCTGAACCACTCTCCACCACCCCTTCTCTCCTCTCACAATAATATTTATGATTAACAAATGCAGTAAGCATGGTAACTGTAATATCAGTAGTCCATAAGAAGCCTTAATTGCCAATGGATTACAAGCATAGAAGAGTAGTTGGAGATCAAATATGTAAAGAATTATACTCAATAACTTAAACTGTTAAATAAATACTACATTAATAATTTTATATTTATATTTCTCTAATATAAAGAGAGTATTGAGTTTGAAGCATGAATAATATATATCTTTTATCAGTGAGGATCGAATTTTTAATCATTTTTTTTATTACGGAGATTGTGATATCATATAAGGAATTATTTCAACTAGCCACTTTAAGTTGTTAAGTGAGAATTATTTTAAACTTTTATATTATATATCTATATATATATATATATATATATATATATATATATATGTGTGTGTGTGAGACATGATCATTCGACATTGGTGTCAAATTAAAAAGTTTGACGTCAAATCTTAATCGTTGATTTCTGTCAATATAACAATGGCTTTAATGTTTCTAAAGTGAATGTAGATAAGTTATCTACATTCACTCCCAAAACGACGTCGTTTTGGGTTGAAAAATTAAAAAATTATGATGAAAAAAACTATCATAACCCTGAAATAAATTATAATTACAAAAATACCTTATTTTTCGCCTCAAAACGACGTCGTTTTGGGCTTAATGTAGATGACTACATATATATCTATTTGATTTGCTCCCCCCGCTTCTAAAATTTAGATATGTAATATGGAATACTCGAACCGTCGATTCTTTCTCTTTTTTGTCTTAGTTTTTCTCTTTTCGAATGAAAACTGACGGTAGAAAAAGCGAACCCTATAACAATTATAATTTATTGAATATTAATAAATAATTAATGAGTTTAGTATTTATCATTTTAAATGACATAACTTTGTGTCATTTTTAATAAAATTACGTCGTTTTGGTATGTTTTGTCATTTTTTCTAATTTGTAAAATTAGAAATAAAAAAATGGAGGAGAGAAAATATAAAACCACATCAAAATGATGTAGTTTCATTAAAAATGACATAACTCTGTGTCATTTAAAATGACAAACATATTTTTCTTAATTAATAAGTGTGACCCGATAAATTATAATCATCAGATTGACAGAAATCAATGGTTAAGATTTAGTGTTAAACTAAAAAATTGATATATATATATATATATAATTTTTTTTTGAAAAACGACCATACCCTTAAAAGGTGGAGACTGCGGGGACAAGTTGAGCTTATGGACATTGGACAGAATGTTCATCCTCTTTGTTAGCTCATTGAAAGCACCCGCCAAAATAGTTTCATCACCATCTTCATGCCTCCGTTATTGACACCGTGAACCCTTCTGACTCACCAAATCCTCCATTAAACCCAAGTGTTTCGCATTTCTTCTCACTCCAGGAGTACACTTACATGGTTGCACAGTATTGTGATGCCCTGCATTCGAAGTTGCCATGCCGCAGTGGAATTGGGATGATGCATGCAGATGTAGCCCATTTTAACCACAGTATTTTCTATACTATTGTCGTAGTTCAAAATCAAATTATAAGTTATGTATTTCAGAAAATATATAATTATAATATTAAAATTATTATTTTTTCTTTAGGAAACATGCATGGTAGCTGACGTGGAACATTCCTATAAGTGGATTGTAGTATTGTACATATAGTATTGTACATTTTTTCCATTTTAACACTCTACAAAGGCTCAATTCATTTATATTCTAAATAATTTATATTATTATTAAATAACATACAGATAACATTTTAACTAAACCACTAAATAGAGTTATAATTTTTTTTTGGTAAGTGAATAGAGTTATAAATTAACTAACTATAATAATTGAAAATAAATAATATTTTATTTTATTTATCATCTACACTTAATTTAAAGAAAATTACAATAAATACTCATGTAAAGAAAATTAAAAACAGGCAGGTCAATATACCTCTAAGACTCTAACAAAAAAAAAATTAGCTATGCATAATTAAAAAAAAAAAAAAAACTGAAGAAAAAATGATGAATTTTTCTTCGAGCTTCAATCCCTGATTCTTCTCATTCTTATCTTTTTGTTTTTTCTCCTCTTCCCTACCTTAATATGCCTTTACTTTCTTACGTTATTTTTTTTTAGTTCAAGTGTTAGCGCCAAAGCTCATGTTACCGGTAGTTAATTAGTGCCTAGATAATAGATATCAATAATTATTGATTTAAGTGATAAAGAACTTTTTCCCTCATTTAAAGCCCTTCATTTACCAAACAAATAAATAAAAAATCCCTTCAATTCGGATTGGAAAAATAAAAAATAAAAAATAAAAAATTAGGAAAACCGCTCAATTTAAATCTCAAATCAAAATAAACCGACTGGGATTATAAATAAATAAAATTATAAACCTTACGTGTAGACGTTAAAATTCTTTGGGGACGATTTTTCCAGTCTCACCGCTCAGTCATTGGATAATCAACACCGAAGCATTGTAATATTTATAAAAATAAAATAAAAAAAGCCAATAGTTGCAAAAACAAAACAAAGTTGGGACATGTTTGTTTTTTATTTTTAAAAATAATTTTATATTTTAAAATAAAAAATAAAAAAATCTGTTTGAAATAGTTTTTGAAAAATAATTTTCAAAATAATAATAATTTTTTAATTTTAAAGACTAAATATGCAGAACAATTTAGGAATGTACTCAAAAGTTGTTTTTTTTATTTTTTTTTATTTTTTCCGTAGCAATTTTATAAATAGGAGGATTCATTAATGATATTTTTAAAAATAAATTTAATTTCTTTTTAATTTTAAATTACTGTATTAGTGATGATCTTATTATTATGGAACTTCATTAATAATTTTTTAAAAAATAATTACAATTTTGTTATAACTTTTTTTTTTTGCAACAACACTTTTTTTATAACTTTAAATCTATTTATATTCAAACAAGATTTTTATTTTTTTACTTTTAACATAATTTTTCAAAATATATATCCAAAATAGTTTTTGAAACAAAAATATTAAAACAGACCCTTAATTTTTGTATTTTTTTGGGGGTACAACAGACCCATAATTTTTATTAAAAGGAAAGATTACAAAGCAGAATTTAAAAGTACACAACTACGACTTAAACTACAAAGATTAGAAAAGAAGAAGAAGCAGCAGCCGCCTGATAGACTACATCTTGCGTGCTTTTCTAGTTTAGTTGACAAACTTAAGTTTGTTCCGTCTGCACTTATTTGAGCTTGAGAATGAATAACATAGTTACTTTTTTTTGGTATGCTGAATAACATAGTTACTATTACTATATTGATTTAATATTTTTAATGTTGTAGGAGATAAATTTATCTCCTATATATATATAAAAGTAAGTGAAATCCGTATTTTTTCTTTCTCTTTCTTTTTTTTTACATGAGTCCCGTATACTTTTATATATGTATTGAGATAAATTTATCCTTTATAACATGAGAAATATTAAATCTTTTAATAAGTCAATATATTTTTAAAGTGGTTTCCACAATTAATATTATTATAGTTTATTTTTTCCCTATTTGTTATGATTTTATAAAATACATTAAGGGGGCGTTTGGTAGAGGAGAAATTTTTTTTTTATTTAAAAATCTCGATTTTCAAAAATATAATTTTTACATTCAGTTTATGATAATATCTAAAAATTTAAAATTTAAAAAAATTCAATTTCCCATGAATCCAGAAGAATACCGCATACTAAACGCTCCTAAGAATAAGATACAATCTATATTTTCTCTCCGTCCCTAAAAAAGCATGGCCTCCGGCCTCTTAACTTGCCATCAGTAGGCCATGTATATTTTGACATTCAAATTATGATTACAATCTTTTTAATGCATTTAACCCTAGGTATTAACGTGACTCATCCTGCTCATGAGCCTTTTTTTTTTCTTTATGTGATGTTTTAAAAATTTTATTATTAGATAAGTTTAAAAAAAAAGACATTTTAGAATTTCGAGTCTTTCACAATGTTAGGTTAAGAGTTAAATGAAAGAGAGAGAAACATAAAAAAAGAGAAGAAGAAAAAATTGCCAAAAGCCCCAGACTTCATTTTAAGATTGTCATTAACAATTAACAAACACCACCGAGCAAACATCATCATTATCATTATTATTATTATTATTATTATTATTATTATTATTATTATTATTAAAGTCAGTTTTTGAAACAAACCTTAAAATCCGTATCCTTGTTTAGCGTTTACTTTTCCTCTTTGCACTTCTCATTAATTTATCAAATTACAATAGAGATAGTGGCAAAAGATTTTCTAAATAATATTTTTCTTAAGCACCTAATTATAAAAATCCAGGACGTTTTCACATTTAAAAAAAAGTATATATAGGGCGTTTGACATGATCAAAAGATTGAAAACCATAAGTTGGACCACCAAAAGTCAAACTTGTGAGCATTAAGCTGACAGTTTCAAATTGATTTTGTTAACTCATACTTTTGTATACTTGATTGGCATTTAACAATTTTTTTTTCTTTTTTCTATTTTCTTTTTCTAGAGTTGGTAGATGAAGAATTCAAGTTCAGCTTGCCACATAAGGGAGTTTTTTTAAATGTAAGACACATGAAAATTATCTACCTGTAGACCATAGTTAATGATAATAATGAGTATGAAGAATTTGGTGGATGGAACTTTGAAAGAAGAGTTTGAATCGTAGTTACTCCTGTAAGGAAGGTGACTTTATTTGCATAACTCCCATACCAAACAGAGCCTCTAGAGGAAACAGAGCTTATAGTATGATGCAGATATTGTCAAAAGCGATATTAATTTTCATTAAAAACAGTCAAACGGAACCTAAGGAATAATAAAAAAAAAACTAGCACTTGCTGCATTTACACAGATATTATATAGTACAATCCAAGCAGATCCAAGCCATAAATTGAAATACCCTATTGATGAAACTTTGAAATTGTATTCTCAACCCCCTCATTGAAATGCATGCAAAGCATTTAGTTGCATACCTACAGGTTAGCCTCTAAATATGGAGGCAGAGAGAGACCCTTCTGGTACTTTTGCTTTGATTACTCTTACGGAGCAGAGTGCAGCATTCAAACGCCATTAACGGATCCATTTCATGTGCCAACCAAACTCACCAGAAACTTCTCAGCAATATCAAATGCCTCTGCTATGTATTAAGACATCATTCAAACTCCCCCAGTTTCAAATCTTACACCAATTTCCTCTTAGTATAATATATATTTGAAATTATAATTTATGTTGTTGGAGGAAACTACACAACAATGGACTTTAATTCAAGTCGCAGTTTTCAATGAGAAATCCCTTCAACGCTCATATTAAACACTGTAAGCTAGCACCAAATTTTTTTGACAGATTCCAAGATCCATCGTTTCACGTGACAGTATAGATTCTCCACCTTGTAGATATTATTATGGACAACTTAGGCTACAAAATTAACTGCGATTTGATGTTGCTTCCACGTTTTTGAGTACATTGAGTTAATGTTGTTCCGTGTGTTGCGTACATGTAATATTTTATAGACATCATGCAAAGTTCATTTAAACTCTTTGTTACCCAAGGTGCAAGGACGGAAATATCAGTATCATATATTGGGAGATAGCTCTCCAATTTTATTTTATTTTTTAGTACTTACTCAATTCTTTTTTCTTTGTCTTTTAAGATTATTATATGAAAAAATAAATAAGTCACTAAATAAACTTTTTTTTTATATGGAAATTAAACACATAACCTAATACAAACTACTAAAATCCCTCACCACCAGACCAATCCTAGTAGCTTGTCATTAAATAACCTTGATTGTAAACAAAATAAGTTCATTTGATGGGCTTTTTGACTCTTAATTAATAATTAATTACCAAATTGCCCTTCATTCAAAACTATTTCGAAAATTTACACTCCCCAACAAACATAACACCAATCTGCCCCTGTTTGACCGTTGACCACGAAGCCTACCCGGGTACACCCTTACCTACCCGAGTAATTTTTGAAAATTTTTATCTACCCGGGTATGTAGGGGTGTACCCGGGTAGAGTTCTTGAATCTGGAAAAATGGTTGCATTATTTACCCGGGTATGGAGTAGTGTACCCGGGTAAATCGCGTCCAGAAACCCCAATATGTATGGGTTTCGGCCATTGTTGCGAGGTATAGGGTTTTTGAAACCCCAAATCTCTCTCTCTTACCCTCTTTAATCCGAAACATCACACATATTTCATCTCATCATTTCAGAAAGCTGAATCTTGGTGGGACATCGAGATTACATCTCCACACTCCCATTTTGTGGTCAAAAATCCGAACCAACCTCCAAACCCAAAACCTAGATCTAATTTTTGTGTGAAAGATGAGTTCAAGTCCAAACATGGTCCCTATAGTTATTTACTACAATGGGAGGCATTTTGAAGGTCCGAACGGTGTCCGATTTGAAGGAAAAACAAAAACGATGAAAATCAAAGTGGGCACTACATGCAATGAACTGAAGGAGAGAATTCTTCAAAAAATGGGGTCATAAGGCATACATTCCATCCACCGCATGATAGCCAGGTTAGAGACTGTAGTGGATATGGATACAATATACTACATTGGAAACGATATAAATGATGATGAAGATGTGGAGTTCGTAACAGATGCGTTTGTTGAATGGAAAGTATTAAAATATATTGAGATATATGTTGAAGTTGATGCTGGTCAATCTTCATATTTACCGGTGCATACAACCACTACTGCACACTGCACCGGTCAAGAAGATACAGTTGTACGATCTTCTGCACCTCCTCAGGTAGCATTGGATGAGGATGAAGAGGATGAAGACGAGGACTATGTGGACAACGAAGATGAGGGAGAACCTGAAAGTGCTATTCCAGAAGGTGATTCGTCAGACACTGACGTGGAGGGTAATTTTGAGGCTGACATGAGCGCCGTAAGTCTGGGTACCCCAGCCTTGTCACCACTTCATGTCGACCCAGTCAATAGTGGTAAGTTATTAAATTTGA
The DNA here is from genome assembly GCF_033153095.1 of Gastrolobium bilobum. Lineage (NCBI taxonomy): Eukaryota > Viridiplantae > Streptophyta > Magnoliopsida > Fabales > Fabaceae > Gastrolobium > Gastrolobium bilobum. Next base: position 2,768 of record NW_026895097.1, on the reverse strand, counting down.
ACATTTGCTTTAGACAATTTATTATTTGTGGTGGTATTCATTCAGACAAATGAGAGTTGATCTTTAGATGCAGGGACTGAGGTGGAGCCATTCTGGAATGAAAGCCAACATTATTCATTCATTAACTGGGTGCACCCTAATGACGAGTTGGAGATCCTATATGGCGATGATGACTTGCACGGAGGTTGGAAGTTAGGAGATCCGTTATTTGTGCAACAAGAATTTGGGTCCAAACCAGAATTGCAACATGCTGTGAAGATACATTGTATGAAGGGGCACAGGACAGCCATAGTTGAAAAAAGCGACGAGTCAAGATTTGTTATGAAGTGTAAAAACCATGCTGACGGTTGTCCCTGGTATATGAGGGCAATTAAGCCGAAGAAGGGAGCTAATTGGGTGGTCCGTAAATGGGGTCAAGGTCACACATGCGTAAATCAAGGCCTATCACAGGATCATAGACAGTTGGATTCAAATGTCATTTGCGCGGCTATAATGAGGATGTATTCTACTGTGTATTTAATGATTCAGATTAATTGAGAATATGGTAAAGTTATTTTATTTTTTCAGATATGTTAAAGGAAGATCCATCCACAAGACCAGCTCTGATACAGGAGAGGATACAGGGAACATATGGATACAACATAACGTACAGGAAGGTCTGGAAGGCAAAAATGAAGGCCATCGTTAAGTTGTTTGGTGACTGGGAGAAATCGTACGGATTCTTGCCAAATTGGCTGAAGTATATGACAGAGGTGAATGTGGGTTCTGTGTTCAAGCTTGATACAAATCAATGTTTTGATGAACGTCGGGTTTATACAGACATGGCCGTATTTCAAAGGGTTTTTTGGACATTTCACCAATGCATTGAAGCATTCAAACACTACAAGCCTATAATTCAAATTGACGGCACTCATCTGTATGGGAAGTACAGAGGTACTCTCTTGATTGCAACATCTCAGGATGGAGATGGATTTCTGCTCCCTATTGCCTTTGCTGTTGTTCCTCCAGGTGAGAGGTTGGATGATTGGTCCTGGTTTCTTAGCCTTTTACGTTTTCATGTCACACATAGGCATGTTATTTGTCTAATATCCGATCGTCATCGAAGCATCATAAGGGCGGTGAAAGATCACGGAGGGTGGCAGCCTCCATCTGCTTATCATGTATTTTGTCTACGTCACATCGGAAGCAACTTCAATACCCGTTTTAGGAATGTGGAATTGAAGAAAACGTTGATGAAATTAGGTAATGTACGGTATAATTACTCACATTTTCAACCATTTGAAGAAAACGTTGATGAAATTCACTAACCAATTGCATATGTCATGGTTTTTTGCAGGGTACACATGTTCAAAGATAAATTTCGACATTAGATACAAGGAATTTATCGAGAACAATCCTGAAGTTGCTTCATGGTTGGATGCGATTCCGAAAGAGCAATGGTGCAGGTCGTATGATGAGACAGGACGTAGGTTTGGTCATATGACAACTAACCTATCTGAGTGTGTGAATAAGGTGCTTCGTGGAGCACGAAATCTGCCTATAACTGCATTGGTCAAGATGACATTCAGTAGACTCGTTGAGTATTTCGTCAAGAGACGTGAAGGGATTGAAAAAGATATCTCACAAGGTTGGATAATTTCAAAGAAGGTTGATGCAGCTTTGCAAAAAAATGATGAATTGGCCGGCACTTATCGTGTGAGGATATATGATAGTGAGCTGTTATTGTTTGAGGTTGAGGATGCCTACAATCAATCTACACACGAGGTCGGTGACACCATAAGAGTGGACTTAATCAATCGTACATGTCAGTGTGGTAGGTTTACAGCAAGAAGGTATCCCTGCAGTCATGTATTAGCAGTTTGCAAGGTAGCCAAGTTAAACCATTATGATTATGTGGATCATGTTTTCAAAATTCCAACCATTGCTAAAGTATATGCTGTACACTGGTTTCCTATTAGCAATGAATTGTTGATTCCATCTGTTGTTGGGCCTACTGTAATTCTGGATGCTCAGTTGGTACGTGCAAAAGGAAGACCAAAGTCTTCAAGGATTCAGAATGAGATGGATTGGGTTGAGTCTCAACCCTCGAGCAGTCAGAGCAGATGTAAGCATTGCAAGCAAGTTGGGCATAACCTCGTACATGTCCATTGAGACTAAGACAAGCATGATTACGTATTGTTTTTGTGTTGTACTTTGTTTTGTAATGACAATCACTTTACGTATTGTTTTGTTTCCTTGTACCCTAAACTTTACCTTGTATTAGTTATGTATTGTGTTGTTAAAATGTATTGTTGAACTGTATTCTTGTGTTGTTGAAATGAATTGTTGAAATGTATCCGTTAAGTTTAGCGAGTCACTCGTTCCGTATTGTGCAATCCGAATGTCTACCATACCCATTTACCCCTTCCCGAGTCAGTTAAGGTTATTGTATTACACATCAATTACCAAGATGCAAAAAAAATAGATTGAACAGCACCTGCTGCTGCATCTGCAACTGGTCTACCCGGGTAACTCGTAATGATATACCCGAGTACATCCTACCCAGGTAGACCAGTTCGTGGTACCCGGGTAGACCAGTTGCAGATGTTGTTGCATATGCTGTTTTGGCCATTTTTTTTGCATTTTGGTAATTGTTGTGTGTAATACCTACATACAGTATGACTTGGGGGTGGATTGATTTCGTAGAAATAGGATGCAGTAATCAAGATGTGCGCCAATCAATGTTGAACATGAATATTAAAGTACTCTGGGTTGAATTGTTTTCCAAA
>NW_026895096.1:95000-142046 GCF_033153095.1 Gastrolobium bilobum | reverse complement strand
CATATATGTTCATCATTTTCAATAACCCAACAGGTTCTAATCTTCCACCTTGATGAAGTCCCTCCACCACGTCCACCTGGACAGTCAGACAAAACATTTAAGTATGTTTCCCTGAAGTCCTATAATATTCATATTTTACTTACTGCCATCTCTTGTCCATGGAGCAGTCAACACTGCATCCACAACATCAGGCTAAGGACTTACATTTGGTGTTCCAAGGTTGCCACGCAGGCTTCTTACGATGACTACGCATGTAACACAAAGGAATGGGTTGATCAGACCCACACTAAGGAATCACATATGCAGTAATCGATAAGAATCTACATACAACTATGCAACACACAACACAACTATACATTATCAGAGTTCCCTAACAAAACTGCTCTGATACCATAAAATGTAACAGCCCGTTACGTACCGGTATTGTTAACATTAATTATGATATTAAGCGCAGTTACAATCACAGCAGTTCATTTAAAAAAACGAGAATAAATTTTTTCCGACTATTACGCGAGCATTTAAATCATAAAAAGCGTAATAATTAAAAGCTGTGACCGTAACCGTAAACTCTTGCGGAAGACTTATTTCAACTATTTTTATAACTTACATCATTTATTATGAGTTACTAAGGAGTTCCCATAAACTCACTTAGCCTATTTCCAACTTTACATTTTTACCAATTCGAACATGTTTCACTCTAAATTTTTCTGCGACCAAACCGATCGCAACCAACCCTTCTTCTCAGATTATATTTTTTTATTACTTAATTCCCTTTTTAACAAGCTATCATACGCTCAATTCGGAGCTCATTTGCTCCGGTTATCGCCGTTTGAAGTTGGATAAGCAATTAGCCCAAACAACCCCAAAAACAGCTCCAAACCACTCACATTGCTCGATTCTTCTAAAATTTCAACTTAATTTAAAAGACAACATAACCAAATACATCACTACTAAAACTTCAAATTACATTCTTCTAAAATTTCAACTTAATTTAAAAGACAACATAACCAAATAGGCAAAATGGCATGAACAAGATGCTAATGAAGCTACTAATAAATACAAATGACATGTTCATGCCCTACAAAATGCAAAATATGAAGCGCTCCAGCGCTCACTCTGCGGGCCTCTTGCCTGAGGCTCCTGCTCCACTGCTACCTCCTGAAATAAATGCCCCGAGACGGGGTGAGATATACGAATATATCTCAGTAACCAAGAGGTTCTGGAGAAAACTCCACCCAATGGTTCACTTCGATGCATATCAATAGAATACAACAACCACTTTGAAAACGGGATATAGCAAGGGATTTAGAGAATGGGGAATATAAAGAAAACAAAATACGACGATACGGGATGGTAACCCCAATTCCACGTACGCCCTCGGCATATATAAGCCTATGGGTATCATCCAAGGTGTGTTCACAGAAACCACAACCATGATGCCCAAACCAACCAAAACGCCAAAGACATTCCTAGTGTGCTCCTACCCGGATCACACACCATGACCGCAGTCAACTGGAACTCCCTCCTGGAGACCTATCCAGCGGAAGTCCGAAAATGCCCGAAGGCTAATAAAACTGTCTACTGGCCAGAGACTCGGTACTGCAGTACCCATAGCAATAATGCATGCATGCTCATGTGTTCTGTACTATTCATACACACTTCCTACCGTTGCCATCAACTGGCAAGGTGGAACAGAAAAGGGGAACAAGCCCCAGTACCAAGAGGTTACCTTAATTCGTGTTTCCACAAGCTCCGCAGCAGCTTATCCCTCAACTCGGTACACAGCGAAATGCCTACACAGAGGACATTCCCAATCACTCTCAGTTCAACCCATACATGTTAACTTATAATTACACATGCAATGAACCAATTTCTTACCTCAATCCACTTGGTCCCGGACCAAGGGCAATTCACTGATTCAAGATTCGGGATTCAGGTCGACGTACGGCAACCTATACAATAACGTACATCCATCAGTACTCGTCAAATAGTATCAAAACGCAAAAACACAAAAATCCTCCCCATCCTCCCTTGATGGTTCGGCCATTGTAGTGTAAATGTGAGATTTATTTTTCTAAATTTTCTTTCTCATTTTGTTACGTCTCATTAGGTTGTCAATAGGCCGGTTCAAGTGTCGGTTCGTCATTTTCGCGTCGAATTACATCAAAACGCGAAAATCGCCAAATCACCCCTTTTCCCCTTGGAGGTTCGGCCATGTAGGTGTAAATTTGAGATTTATTTTCCTAAATTTTCTTTCTCATTTTATAACACTCCCTTAGGTTGTTTAGAGGCTAGTTCAATCGTCGTTTTCCGACATTTACGCATCGTTTTGCGAAATATTTCATTCTGGGCTCATTTAGGTCTCTAACACAATTCATTTTTTTCCATTGATTCAAACACTCTCCAAGCACAACACAACCCATCTAAGCACCATATAACTACACAAATCATCATCCAAATCATTTTTCAACATCAATTCCTCAATCTTTCCTCAAAGAATCGAATTTTACCCTATGGCATTCCAAGGAATTTCCATACAACTTTAATCATTCCACACCTCATACAATCCTATTATATCAACATACAATCATACAACAACTCATCAATCCAATCCTAACACATTTTCAAAACTCAAAGTCATGACAACCTCAAAATTTTCTAAGTTAAAAATTCACATTTTTCATCAATAATTTTTATTGCATTTATGGCTACTACACATCTTTCTAAGACACATTCATGTACAAACATTTTCCAATTGAGCTCTCTAAACACATCAATCCAACAAGCCCTCTTTAGGGTTCATAAATTCAACCACAAAATTAAACCATTGGAACACAAGGAAACTCACCCAAAAGCTTGGCACAAGGCTCCTCCTAAACATACTCCACCATTGGAGCATCAATCAACACCATTTTCACAAATCTAAAGGAAAGGGCCGCAGCTTTGGGGAGGGTTTTTCTCAAAATCTAGTGGCTTTCAAGGCTTGGGAGTACCACCAATGGATTTAGAAGGCCATTTCCATCAAATTTCAAGACAAGAATCAATGGATTTGGTGAAGAAATGGCTAAGTTATGGTGAAATGAAATCTTGGAGGTGAAGGGCTATGGTGGCTGCGGGTTTGAGCAAGAAGAGGGACGAAAGTGATGCATGAATAGTGCCAAGCACATGTGGCTTAAGTCACTTAAGTGGGGTGGGTCCCACCGCCACCTCACGCGATTTAAAACTAATCCGAATTTTCCTCCGATTCCACTAAACGTCCGTAAATTCACAACCTATTTAGAAACTCAAATTTTTAACATTAACTATTCCCCTTTAATTAGTCTTGATCAGATGAATTAAGAGTCCTCCATTCGTTCGGAAAAAACACTGTTTTAAGCTATTATGCGTGCCATTGGCACGCTTCCCCAAACTGTCTTAATTTCATCGAATATTATAAGAAATCATATTTCCTAACTCATTAGACCATTTTTAACTCATATTTGAAACCTAGAGCTCAAAACTCAATCGGCACGTTTTACGGTGCAATCGTACCGCGGTATTTTTACCCGCGAAAAACACTATTCACTGATTTTTCTGAAACTTGCCTGTCCACTCAATTTTTCGTTCTGAACCCATTTCCAGGGTTATTTTTACCATCTGAGACCTTCTACTCAATTTTTATCTTCCTAGGGTTGCGTGTTGGCTAATTACCGTTTTGCCCTTTCTTTGTATTTTGGCCTAATCTTTTGGATTTTCACTAATCCATCACTTGATTGCTCACTTAATATTTTAATTACTTGATTTAAAATTGTGAGGTGTTATACTAATAATCATTGGGTGGCACACACAAGGACCAGCAATGCCTTAGGGCTCTTACATCCCATCACAGTTTATATTAAATTACTCAATTCATATCACATTGCTTACTTTGTTAACACCTAACATATTTCAATCATCAAGGTCCATTTGCATGCATTTTCTAAACATACACATAATCATAATCCTAAAATAGGCCTATTGCCCTTTCATCATATTACAATGCTTCATATTACACAAGATCCAAATACAATAATTACAATTATCCAAATTACACCATGAGTCATAAATCTTCAAATGCACCATGATAATTAAACCTCAAAATGACATAACCCAAATGTAACTAGACTTAGGCAAAAATAACATGAACAAATATGACAATAAATCTCCTCCTACATCCATATGAAATGTTCATGCCCTAAGTCTAGCCTAGGCCCAATGGCCACCAAAATGCAAAAGAAATAATCCTCTAGCTAATCATCCTACGAGCTTCTTGTCCGCCGCTCTAACTCCACTGCTACCTCCTGAAATAAAGCCCCCAAGACGGGGTGAGATATACGAATATATCTCAGAAACCCAGAGGTTCTGGAGAATACTCCACCCAATGGCTCAATTCGATGCATATAAATAACATAACATAACATCTTAAAACGGGATAAAGCAAGGGATTTAGTGAAATAGGGGAGCATAGGGATACAAAATACAACGAAGCTGGAATGGTCAATGCCAAAACCAAGCAACGTCCAGCTTATTGGCGCGGCATATTGTTGTGCAATTGTGTACCCCTTTATCAATCACACATTACGCAAGTGCACGTGTCAACAAGTAATAAAGTGGATGTGTAAGTCCAGATATCATTCCCACGAAGAAAACTATAAAGTTGGGATCAATGTGAAGCAATCAAGGTAACAATATTGAATGATAAGCTAATGACTAATTTAACAATTAAGAGATAAAATAACTAAGACTAATGATTAACTATGAGAATGCAGTAACAAAATGAGTTTTCCAAGTATCTAAAGATAGATTGGGATCAATTTCCCCATTATTGCAACTTCACCAGAATGCAGTAACCATGCTACAGCAATTATCCATTCAGTAACCAGAACACTAATGCATGCAAGGGCTCTCACCAACTCTACATGTATACTAAGTCCCACATCTCTATGGCCAACATAGTTATGAATCATTAAGTGCAAGTTCCATTTGATTTTGTGGTATGAATGATCTCTCTACCCACAATTAACTAATTAAATTAGTTAAACCACAATGCTTAATAACTTTCTGAGTTCACCTATATCTCTATAGCCCAAACCCTAATTATCTTGCAGCTCTCTCTCGATAAGTCAACAAGAATAAAAATAAGCACTTTATTAAACAACTAAAAGAACAATCATATAGCAAAGTTTAGGCAAACTGGTTACATCACAATAAGGGTACTCTGTCACCCAATCATAACAATTTAGCCCATACTTGGGTGGGAAGAAACAACAAAGAAAGAATAAGATTCCATTAAACTAAAGTAAAGAAAACAGGGACGTTGCTGTAGCACTGCTCTCGCAACTACCATAGGCTCCACCACCATCATCCTTGCTTCAGCCGCCGGAATAGTGCAGGGATCCACCGGATTTGATGATCTCTCTACCAAACCCTAGCCTCACCCTTTGATTCCTTGGATTTCTCCTAACGAACCCTCAAATTCTCTCTATGTGTTTCCCCCACTTTTTCTCTCTAGGATCTGATTGAATGTCTAAAGCATGTGTAGCGTTCCTAGCCTTCTTTTTGTGTGTAGGGTTCGTTCCTTTATATACTTGATATTCTGGGCCTCAAACAGCTCTTCAGGTCCATGTAAATCTTCATTCAAATTTGTCGTGTGAGTGATTGAGATTGGCACTCTGTTTTGCTGTCAAGCTGACAGCATGTGCTATGGCATATCTCACAAGTTTCTTTCCATATTTACAATTCATATTTGAATCTGATCTGTAATCATTGATTTGATGAAGATAATCTTGTGATTTCTTGATGTTGTTGAGCGCGTCTTCAAATCAGATCTTTTCGTACACGTTCAGAAGCTTCATAAACCAAATTGGGCTTGGATCCATGGTTTGCTGGTGTTGATGTCAACAGTATGTACTGCTGACCTCATCTCTATTGCTACAGCACTGCTTCCTGATGCTAAAGCATCGACCTGCAGTAAAATAACAAGTGCATTTAAATGTTTCTAAAACCCCAATTTATGCCCAAATTCTCATAATTAACATAATTCTCCATTAAATCATGAAATCATAGAATTTATGCATTAATCATATAAAATCAAGAGAATTATATTCAATCATGGTACCAAAATATCACAATTAAGCCCTAAAATAACTCTCTTTGCAAAAATGCTGAGTGCTTTCAGGATTTCATTTAAGAATTAAACTTGACTTTCTTCCCCTTAGCACCTTATTCTTCTGCCGCAGCTATGATGTAGGAGTGTTGTAGCAATGCTGCAGCAGTAGAACCTTAATTACCCATAAATTTCACCTGCATCAAAATAATTAGTGTAGAATCTATTTACATAATCTAAGAATTGAAATTCAGAAATTTAAATGCAATACAGCTAAAGAAAAGTATAGAAATTTCCTAATTGATTTGGGCTGCCTCCCAAAAGCGCTTGTTTTATAGTCTTCAGCCAGACTTTGGTTGATAATCAAGGTGGCTTGAAACAAAGGAAGAAGAACAACTTTGCATCCTTGGTCAAACTTTTCTCGCATGTAGCCTCCTCCTTCATCTTGACCTTGGGATTGTCCTTATCTTAGTCTCCATCTATTTCAAGAATCATCTCACTCTTCCACATATCTTCCATAACCTTTGGGGTATCAAGGCATGACTCTTCAAGATATTGAGAAATAATTGGGTCCTTCTTCATGTCAAGGACCGCAAAATCTATTGGGTGTGCAGAGTTTCCTATCATCACATTTTCAACAACATCAACTGATATTTTCATGACTTGACTAGGCACTTGCAAAGTCATCTTTGTAGACCTTATGCTATTTATTCCCATCTTTTCTAGTAGATTCATGGGCATCAAATTCGCATTAGCCTCAATATCACATAAGGTGCTATTCTCTGGCACATCATCTTATTGCTTCTGAAGTATTTGAGGGAAGGGAGGTGGTGGTCTAATTGTCCTGTTGACTTGCTGACAATGTTGTTGCTTTGTTGTAGCATCTTGTTCTGTGATAGCAACTTCAGGTGCAACATGTTGTTCTTTTAATTCATCTTCCACAACAACCTTGTCTCCTTCCTTCTGAATTTCAGCTTCCTCCTTCAGATTGTGGTAGTTCTCTATGGCCTCTGGTCTATCTACTGCATTCTCATTCTTCAATGCTACAGCTTTGATTTGCTCATATCCAATGCTTCTTGAATCTTCAATATTGTTGGGAAGTGTTTCATATGATATATCTCTCACAGCTTCTACCAACTGACCCATTTGATTCTCCAAGTTCTTGATCGATGCAGTTTGGTCTTGGATAAGAGCATCACTTCTTGCCATAAAGTTTTTCAGCATACTCTCCAGCGCATCAGAGTTGTCAGCTTGCTGTTCAGGCTGCTGGTAATGTTGTTGCTGTTGCTGCTGGAATGGTAGTCTGTGATCTTGCAGTGCTGTAGCATACACTGACCCTTGTTGTTGCCCTTCAAAATAGGAACAATTTGGATGATTCCACCAATCTAGGTTGTAGGTGTTTGAATATGGATCATTCATGTTATAATTTCCTACAAAATAGAGAGATTGAGGATTTTGGGGACAATCATCATAAACATGTGGGCCATTACAGAAAACACATGTTACAACATTATAAATTGAATGTGCTTGTTGTGCTCTAGCATCAGCAGTAAGATTGAGAGTCTCTATTGATTTATTCAGAGAGGATATATGTGTTGCTAATGAAGATATAGCATCGAGCTCCAGCAATCCTACAGCTTCATTCAGTGCAATTGACCTCTCTGCTGGTCGGTGGTAATTGTTGTATACCATCCTCTCTAGGATATCATATGCTTTAGTGTAAGTCTTGTCCAAGAGAGCTCCTCCAGATGATGCATCTACTATATCTCTAGTTTTTCCACTCAACCCATAGTAGAAAGTTTCCATCTGGATCCATTCAGGTATGCCATGATTGAGGCATCTCCATAGCAATTCCTTGAATTTGTCCCAGCTTTCATATAGTGATTCTCCATCAAATTGCTGGAACATTGCTATATCATTCCTCAATTGAGTTGCCTTGGTGGGAGGAAAGAATTTGATCAAGAACTTTTCAGCAAGGTCCTCCCATCTTTTGATTGAATTAGGTGGTAGAGTGTTGAGTCATGTCTTAGCTCTATTGGAGAGAGAGTAAGGAAACAATTTCAGTCTCAATGCATCAGATGTAACTCCTTGCATCTTAAAGCTGTCTTCCACGTCCATGAAGTTCTTCAAGTGTAGATGTGGGTCTTCACTTGGCAACCCATTGAACTGGCTAATAGTTTGCAGCATGTCAAACATCATTGGTCTAAACTCAAAATTGTTTGCTGCAATATCAGGTTGCACAATGGCAGAATGAAGATTGTTAAGTGATAACATTCCATGTGCCCTGATTGAGATTTCATCCTGGGTTGGACCTAGTCCATTAGCACCAAAACCTGTTATTCTTGCTGTCATGTCAGGTAATGTTGTAGCAATGCTCTGTCGCTGCTGCCTCTTCCCAGCTTGAAGTGTTCCTTCAATTTTTGGATCAAAGTATACTTCTGTTTAGTGAGGGAGATTGTTCATGTACTACATGCAAAACCTGAAAACAGAAAGAAAAAGGATCAAGTATCACTTCACAAAGGAACTAACTTTATAAGTTTTCCCCGGCAACGGCGCCAAAAACTTGTTGTGCAATTGTGTACCCCTTTATCAATCACACATTACACAAGTGCACGTGTCAACAAGTAATAAAGTGGATGTGTGAGTCCAGATATCGTTCCCACGAAGAAAACTATAAAGTTGGGATCAATGTGAAGCAATCAAGGTAACAATATTGATTTGTGATAAGCTAATGACTAATTTAACAATTAAGAGATAAAATAACTGACTAATGATTAACTATGAGAATGCAGTAACAAAATGAGTTTTCCAAGTATCTAACGATAGTTTGGGATCAATTTCCCCATTATTGCAACTTCACCAGAATGCAGTAACCATGCTACAGCAATTATCCATTCAGTAACCAGAACACTAATGCATGCAAGGGCTCTCACCAACTCTACATGTATACTAAGTCCCACATCTCTATGGCCAACATAGTTATGAATCATTAAGTGCAAGTTCCATTTGATTTTGTGGTGTGAATGATCTCTCTAGCCACAATTAACTAATTAAATTAGTTAAACCACAATGCTTAATAACTTTCTGAGTTCACCTATATCTCTATAGCCCAAACCCTAATTATCTTGTAGCTCTCTCTCGATAAGTCAACAAGAATAAAAATAAGCACTTTATTAAACAACTAAAAGAACAATCATATAGCAGAGTTTAGGCAAACTGGTTACATCACAATAAGGGTACTCTATCACCCAATCATAACAATTTAGCCCATTCTTGGGTGGGAAGAAACAATAAAGAAAGAATAAGATTCCATTAAACTAAAGTAAAGAAAACAGGGACGTTGCTGTAGCACTGCTCTCGCAGCTACCGTAGGCTCCACCACCATCATCCTTGCTTCAGCCGCCGGAATAGTGCAGGGATCCACCGGATTTGATGATCTCTCTACCAAACCCTAGCTTCACCCTTTGATTCCTTGGATTTCTCCCAACGAACCCTCAAATTCTCTCTATATTTTTCCCCCATTTTCTCTCTCTAAGATCTGATTGAATGTCTAAAGCATGTGTAGCGTTCCTAGCCTCCTTTCTGTGTGTAGGGTTCGTTCCTTTATATACTTGATATTTTGGGCATCAAACAACTCTTCAGGTCCATGGAAATTTTCATTCAAATTTGTTGTGTGAGTGATTGAGATTGGCACTCTGTTTTGCTGTCAAGCTGACAGCATGTGCTATGGCATATCTCACAGGTTTCTTTCCATATTTACAATTTAGATTTGAATCGGATCTGTAATCATTGATTTGATGAAGATAATCTTGTGATTTCTTGATGTTGTTGAGCGCGTCTTCAAATCAGATCTTTTCGTACACGTTCAGAAGATTCATCAACCAAATTGGGCTTGGATCCATGGTTTGCTGGTGCTGATGTCAATAGTATGTACTGCTGACCTCATCTCCATTGCTACAGCACTGCTTCTTGATGCTAAAGCATCGACCTGCAGTAAAATAACAAGTGCATTTAAATGTTTCTAAAACCCCAATTTATGCCTAAATTCACATAATTAACATAATTCTCCATTAAATCATGAAATCATAGAATTTATGCATTAATCATATAAAATCAAGAGAATTATATGCAATCATGGTACCAAAATATCACAATTAAGCCCTAAAATAACTCTCTTTTGGAGAGTTATCACATATAAGCCTACGGGTTTCAAACCATGGCGTGTTCCCATAACATCAAACCAAGGCACCCTCCATCCAATACCACCCGAGACTTCCTAGTGTGCTCCTATCCAGATCACACACCATGACCCCAGGTCAACTGGAACTCCCTCACGGAGACCTATCCAGTGGAAGTTCGTAACGCCGGAAGGCAACACGTCTACTGGCCAGAGACACGATGCATCCTATGTACCAACACACGTACTATATGCATGAACATGTTATCCTACATTACTTATATACACTTCCTACCATCACCCTCAATGGGCATGGTGGAACACACAAGGGGATCAAGCCCCAGTACCAAGAGGTTACCTGTATAATCCTCTCCACGTAGCTCCAATGCAATCTATTTCCCGAGCTCGTTATACAACAGAAATGCCTACACAGAGGACATTCCCAATTAATTACCGTTCATACAACACATGCAAGTTATCAACTCTTCAAGCATGGTTTCAAATACTCACCACAATCACACTTGGTCCAGGACCAAGGGCAACCCACCGAGCTCACGGTTCGGGGTTCAAATCCATGTACGGCAACCTACAATGACCATGTACAGATCATCAATACACGAAAAATCTATCAAAATCCAAAAACGTCAAAATCCTCCACCACACCTAGGTAGGTTCGGCCATTGTAGTGTAATTTTGCAAAATATTTTTCTTTATTTTCTTTCTAATTTTCTTAAGCATTCTTTGGTTACCAAAATACCATTTTAGGTGCCAATTTGCATCCTACATCATTCAAACATCATTTTGCCTAATAATTTGCTCTAGGTCCAATTCCACAATTTCACACTATCCAATAATTTTCCATTGATTTTCCAACACTCCTATCATCACACAACCCTTATAATTACCATACAATAATACACAACACATTATCCAAATAATTTTATAACATCTTATTCTTCTCTTTTCCTCTCTAGGCCAAAATCACTATAGGTGCACTCCAAGGGATTTTCAATCCAATTCAATTATTTCACACCTCATAAAATCCTATTATAACATCATACAACTATACAACAACTCACTAACACAATCCTAACACAATTCCAAAACACAGTCATGCAATCATCCAAAATTTCCTAAGTTAAAACTCATTTTTTGCCAATAATTTTTATTGCATTTATAGGTCAAACACATCATTCTAAGACATAATCATCTAATACACATTTTCCATTTGAGCTCTCTAACAACACAAATCATCAAAAAACCCTTTAGGGTTCATGAAACCAATCCACAAATCAAATCATCAAAAGGTGAGGAAGCTTACTCAATAGCTTGGCCTAAGGCTCCTCCAAGACATACTAAACCATTGGAGCATCAATCAACACCATGAACACAAATCTAAGCAAAAGGGCCGCGGCTTTTGGGGAGGATTTTCTCAAGATATAGTGGGTTTCAAGGCTTAATAATACTACCAATAGGTTTGGAAGGTTGTTTCCAACAAATTTCAAGACAAAAATGACTTGATTTGGTTAAGGTTTGATGAAGTTATGGAGGGAAGAAATCAAAAACTCAAATGGACAACGGGGAGGAGGGGGGTTGTCACGGTTTTTCAAGGGAGAAGGGGAAGGAAAGTGATCATGAATAGTGTCATGGCAAGTGGCCATAAGTGGCTTAAGTGAGGTGGGCTCCACCGCCACCTCACGCGATTTAAAACTAACTTGAATTTCCCTCTGATTCCACTAAACGTCCATAAATCCACAACCTATTTAGAAACTCTAATTTTTAACATTAACCATTGTCCTTTAATTACCCTTGATCCGATGAATCCGGAGTTTTCCGGTCGTTAGGAGAAAATGTTGTTTTAAGCTATTACGCGCGTCGTAGGCATGCTTCCTCAAACTTACTAATTTCCATCAATTTTCATCAAAAATCATATTTCCTAGTCCTATATACCATTTATAACTTGTATTCAAAACCTAGAGCTCAAAACTCAATCGACACACTTTACAGTGCAACTATATCGCGGTACTTTTACCTGGTAAAAATATTATCATTGAATTTTCTGAAAATTGCCTAACCCCTCAATTTTTTGTTCTGAATCCATTTCTAGGGTTATTTTTATCATCTGAGACCTTCTGCTCAATTTTACCTTCCTAGGGTTGTGTGTTGGCTAATTATCGTTTTACCCTTTCTTTGTATTTTAGCCTAATTTCCAGGATTTTCACTAATCCATCCCTTTAATTTTCATTTAATATATTAATATATGATTTAGAAATGTGAGGTGTTATATTCGCCCCTCCTTTTTGAAATTTTGTCCGCAAAATTAAATCATACTTGTCCGCTAACTCGGGATACAGCCGAAAAATCCCATCCTCCCGTTCCCAAGTAGCCTCCTCAGGTGTACGTCCTTCCCATTGAATCTTTAACATTGGAATAATTTTACTTCTCAGCCTCTTTTCACTGCGATCAAGGACCTCAATAGGGCCTATAGGAGTCTTTAAATTCTCCCGAATCTCAATATCATTCGGTATCACCACATGTGATTCATCCGGAATATAACGCCGCAGCTGCGATACATGAAACACATCGTGAAAATTCGACACCTGTGGGGGCAAGGCAAGCTGATAGGCCACTAATCCCACTCTTTTCATTATCAGGTATGACCCAATAAATCGAGGACTCAACTTCCTCACGCCCAATGCACGGCCAACACCCGTAACTGGAGATAACTGCACAAATACATGATCACCCTCTTCAAATTCCAACGGTCTGTGTCTATTATCATAATAACTTTTCTGTCGATTCTGTGCCTGTTTGAGTTTCTCTCTGATTATTTCAATCTGTGCTGTAGTTTCTTGCACAAAATCCAGCCCAAATCTATCTTTATCACCTACCTCAGTCCAACAAGTAGGAGTACGACATCTCCGTCCATACAATGCCTCATACGGTGCCATGCCCAGACTGGGATGAAAACTGTTATTATACGAGAATTCCCCCAGTGATAAGTACATGTCCCAAGCAGTGCCTTGCTCCAATGTGCAAGCTCTCAGCATATCCTCAAGTGCCTGTATGGTCCTCTTTGTCTGACCATCAGTCTGTGGGTGATACGCAGTGCTCAGCCTGAGCTGAGTGCCAAAAGCCTGCTGCAAGGCTCCTCAAAAGCGAGAAGTAAATTTCATGTCCCGATCACTAACGATGTTAACCGGTATCCCGTGGAGCCTTACAATCTCCTTTACATATAACTTAGCTAATTTCTCCGTAGAGAAATCCACTCACACTGGTAGAAAATGTGCAGACTTCGTAAGCCTGCCCACTATAACCCAAATTGAACTGTGACCATCCTGAGTCCGAGGCAAACCAACAACGAAATCCATAGAGATGCTCTCCCATTTCTATTTTGGTATATCCAACGGCTGAAGTAAACCAGCAGGTTTCTGATGTCCTATCTTGACTTTCTGACAAATTAAGCACCTTGATACATACTCAGCAACATCCTTCTTCATCCCAGGCCACTAGAACTTAGTTTTCAGATCTTGATACATTTTTGTGGCACCTGGGTGGACAACATATTGACCCTTATGGGCCTCAACCATTACCTCCTTTGCTAACTCCTTGGGCACAACAATCCTACCCTGATACATTAATAACCCTTGTTCATTCAAAGATATCCCACTCTGCCATTTCAAATACTTTATACTGTCGTTCCGTATCTGCGTTTCTTTAATTTTGTCCTGTAATTCATTTTCCACCCGTAAACACTCAAATTCATCCATGCTACCTATAAAGACATCCGTCAATTTCAAATCACGGAATTGTTCAAACACTTCATTATCCCACAGCATTAGCTGGGACACGCTGACAGACTTCCTACTCAAGGCATCTGCCACCACATTAGCTTTACCCGGATGGTATTTCAACTCAAAATCATAATCCTTCAAGAATTCCACCCATCTCCGTTGTCTCATGTTCAGCTCTTTCTGATCAAACAAATATTTCAAGCTCTTGTGATCACTGAACACAGCAAATTTCCATAAAGAAAGTGCCTCCAGATTTTTAAGGCAAACACAATAGCAGCAAGCTCCAAGTCGTGTGTCGGATAATTTTCCTCATGAGGCTTCAATTGTCTAGAAGCATAAGCGACCACTCTCCTCTCTTGCATCAACAGACACCCCAACCCTTTTTTGGAAGAATCACAGTATAATTCAAACTCGCCTTCTGGATCGGGGAGGGTTAACACAGGAGCAGTAGTCAATTTCTCTTTAAGAGCCAGAAAACACTTCTCACATTCCTGGGTCCACACAAAAGGAGTATCATTTCGTGTCAATCGAGTCAACGACAGTACCATTGTGGAAAACCCCTCTATAAATCTACGATAATACCCAGCAAGACCCAGAAAGTTCCGGATCTCAGTCGCTGTCTTCGGTCATTCCCAATCAATTACAGCATCAATTTTGTTTGGATCCACCGCAACACCCCTAGCAGAAATAACATGACCCAGAAATTGCACCTCAGATAACCAAAACTCACACTTAGACGGCTTCACATACAACTTTTTATACTTTAATATCTGCAACACAGTCCTCAGATGCTCTGTATGCTCCTCTTCACTTTTAGAATAAATTAGAATGTCATCAATGAACACAATTACAAACTGGTCCAAATACGGTTTAAAAATACGATTCATATAGTCCACGAACACCGCAGGGGCATTAGTAAGCCCAAAAGGAATCACCTAATACTCGTAGTGTTCGTATCTAGAACATAATGCCGTTTTAGGCACATCCTCTGGCTTAATCCGGATCTGGTGGTATCCGGACCGTAGATCAATCTTAGAAAATACACAGGCACCCTTCAACTGATCCAACAAATCGTCAATACGCGGCAATGGGTACCTGTTCTTAACCGTAACTTTATTCAATTGCGGGTAGTTAGTACATAATCTCATGCTCCCATCCTTCTTTTTCGCAAATATAACCGGTGCTCCCCACGGAGACACACTCGGTCTGATAAAATTCTTGCTCCTCAATATGTTTCTTCAACTCAGCCAGCTCCAGTGGCGACATTCAGTATGGAGCCAAAGAAATAGGCCCCACACCAGGCAACAATTCAATCGAGAACTCAATCTCTCTCTCTCAGGTGGGAATTCCGGTATCTCAGCAGGAAACACATCCACAAATTCATTAACCACCAGAATACTAGAAATCTCTACCTCCTTATCACCCACCAATCCACCCAAGAAAGCATAACCCAGATCACCAGCCTTTAAGGCTTTAATTGTTTGACACATAGACAGAAAAGGAGACGGACAAACCGAGGGCTTCTCGTGAGATAAAATCAACCTCTTGCCGCAGCAATCAATCATTGCGCAGTTTTGAGACAATCAATCCATACCCAATATCAAATTAACAGAGGCCAGGGGCAAGATAATCAAATCAATAGTGTAACCCCTACCTTCATAGATAAATCCAACCTCTTTACAAATAAAGGAGGAATCACTAACCTCTCCTGTAGCAGTAGTAATACGCATAGGGGAAATCATCTGTGATACTATTAACCCCAACCCTTTTGCAACATACTCAGCCACGAACGAATGTGTCGCTCCCGAATCAAATAAGACAGACAAATCAATATTAGAGATGAAAATTGTACCTTTAACCAAATTAGGTGCCATCTCCGTCTGCTGCGCATTAGTAGTATAAACACGCCCCACAGTAGGAGCAGATGGCAAGGTCTGCAGATTCGCAGCATGCCCCGTATTGCTATAACATTCCTTGGAAAAATGCCCAACCTTACCACACTTGAAACAAGAATTCGGAGCCACAGTACATGGACCCCGATGGTACCTCTTACATGGACCCCGTATTTCTATCATTGAACCTACTCCTCTGACCACCACCCCTCTTGAATTGACCCGGAGGCTGCCTTACTTGCAACCCCCTACCTCTATTATTATTCTGATGGTAGCTGTAACACCCCGTGTATACCCGGAATATTAACATTACATCGTATTAAGCAGTGCTTAATTAAAAATGCGGAATATTCTTTTTCTTTTCAATTATGACGTCATTAACAATTACCAACTTGATTACTTAATCAATTTCATAAAATAACGCCTGTATGTAAATTGCACTAAGACATCTACTGAAATACCTCAATATAGATAAAGTGTGTATCTAAATCACGGCATTACATCAAGTAATCCGGACAATATCCTGATACATTATTACAACTCCAAAAGACTCAAGACATAAAAATACTATGTGTCATGGACAATCCCCATGCTCACCAAATAGACATAGTAAACAACAATCTCAACATAAAACTCCAAAATCATAACTGAAGCTATAAGCATATAAACAGCATGCAAATCCAGCATCCAATCATGGCAGCATAAAATAACAGCACTCTAACTCAGCTCCGGCCTTCTGCCGCCTGAGGTCTCAACATTACCTGATCCTGAAATAAGCATTCCCCAAACGTGGGGTGAGATCTCTAAACTAGAAATCTCAGTAAGACAAGGGGTCCTCAAGGATCTTCCACCCCAAGCTCACTTACATGTGCAATATAAGTTCAAAAGCATTTATATCATTATCAGTTCCAAAAATTATGTAGTGCAACAGATATCTATAGCATGTGTGTAATCACTATCTACTGGCTAGAGAAATGTAGGAATACGTCTATTCCCTACATGTAGTACAAGGAACACCGCTTGCACCTCACCCACAGCCTCACCCTCTTGTATGTTCTACATACTCAGGCTTACCGTATAGGTGGAACACCTCCATGCATATCAACAAGGCACTAACATATAATAGCTCAACAGCATTTCCAAAACATCAAAAGCATGTAACACAGCATGCATATACCATATCCCCATGGGACATGGTGGAACCACAACATGGCTAAACCGAGGACACGAAAGCTTACCTCTAAGCTAGCTATCCAATGCCACAAGCTCAAAGTCCAATCACAGCAGATCACAATCTGATATGGACCAAACATAAATCAATAACATGTACCACATGCATACAAGTTAAAGACAACACCTTTTCATTACGTTTTCAAGTCTTAAAGCTTCTAATAAAGCCACAAGCCCTTAATCCCAAGATTTTGGCTTAATCCATTAAATACAGAAGTTCAACTTCATCAATCTAGGGTCTACAAACCCCCAATAGCCTACTGTATGCACAGCACAACTACTGTTCTGCGGAATCCCAGAATATCCGGATACTCCTCGGGACCATATCCGGATATGCAATATCCGGATATCTCACTGTCCATATCCGGATATGCAATATCCGGATACACAGATTCACATATCCGGATATACAATATCCAGATATCCCAAAACCCCATATCCGAATAAACATATCCGGATATCATATCCGGATATCCAATATCCGGATATTCCACGGGCAGATATCCGGATATTTCGCGACAGAATGCAGTTTCTGCATTTTCGTGAAGATATCCCTTAAAGGTTCCCTTTTACCGATTTTAAACACCTAATCATGCATTTCTAGGCGTGTTCAACATTACCCAACAACAAGTTATCATCTTTTAGTCATTAGGTGCATCAAGGTACCATTTTTAAGCCTTAAAACTCAAGTTAAAGGTTGGTAATCATACCACAGCTCAAAAACAGCAGAGGGAGGTGCTCTTGGAGCTCACTAGAAGCTCCCACAGTTCTGACTTCACAAGGCTACGAAAATACACTTCAAGCTTGTCCCTTTATGCTAAAAGGTGGCTTCTTGAAGCTCAAGAAGCCAAGAACAAGGCTACACAACCCAAACTCAGAACAAACAGCCCCAAAAACGTCCCACAAACAGCAAGCATCAACTCAAAAAACTCCACCACCCCTTCACAATGCTCTCAAGCTTAGTGTTTACAACTCTCAAGAAGAAGACTCACAACAAAGATGGCTTCTTGGTCCTTTTTCATGAGCAAAGGCCAAGACTTTCAAGAGAGAAGAGAAGGCTGGAGAGAATCAGCAAAAGAGTCACGTAGAGAAATCTGATCCTAGGGTTTTGTGCCCATAATGGGAGTATTTATAGCCCAAACACACTTAAACACACAGTTTTAACTTTAATTGCTACGCTTAGCATTTTAATCCCAAACTTTGGATTCTGAAACTACATAATTTTATAAGAATTATCATATTTTTCTTATATTTTTCTGAGCACCTTTCTGGTACGCGCTTTTCTAAGCCAGTACCGGTTTCTAGCACCAGTTCTCATTATTTGGACTTGAAACTCGTTTTACAAGTCCTACATGTTATTCTAGTAACTATCATGCACTTACTTTAATTTTCTGGGATACTTTTTCGGTACACATTTATACCGACTAGCAGAACCGGTATCTGCACTTTTCTTCCGAAAAGCGACTTTCAGCATTCTTAATCACTAATTATGATTATTAAGCCTCATGAATAATTATTAGGTTCAATTATGGAATCATTTCCTATGTTCACATAATTAATTAATTAAATACCTTAATTAACGGTGCGGGTTCTTACAGTAGCCACCTCTGTTATTATTACCCAAAAGACCAGATGTCCTCTTATGACCCTGCTCTCTCGAAGAACTACACTTCAGATACCTGCCATAAACAGATTCAACCCTTTTGCACTAGGTCACTAGATCAGCAAAATTTCTCACAGCAGTATTAGACATCCTCTTAGCAATTTTCTCATTCAGACTTCTCTGAAATTTAGCAGATAAAAACTCATGAGTTGGCAGCATACCCTCGTAGTTCGCAAACTTAACCAACTCATTAAATTTTACCACATAGGCATCAACAGTCATGGTACCCTGTACCAATTTATCAAACTCACCCTGCTTAGCTTCCCGAACATCCCTGGGAAAATACTCTTCAAGAAATAGCCTTTCAAATAATGCCCATGTCAGTTCTTCTCCCTGAATAATAAAAGGGCGAGATGCATTGTACCACCACTCGTGGGCATCCCCTCAAGCGTATAGACAGAATAAAGTAATCTCTGGGGATCCTGGCACCTCATAACCTGAAATATTTTCTCTATCCCCATCAGCCAGGTAGTCACTACCTTCGGGTCCCTTGACCCCTGAAATGCTGGCGGTTTATGTTTTTGAAAAGATATGAGCCTCTGCTCATCAGTACCAGCAAATACCTGCCCAACAACCCCAGAAGACTGATCAACAATAGAAGGATCCACAGAAGGCTCTGGGATATAAGTAGGATCAGTAGTGTGGCGACTAGCCTCCACAGAATGACGACTAGCCCCACTCCCCTCTTGATGAGGAGTAACAAATGGCGTACTTATATCCTGAGAATCATCCCTCCTGTGCCGAGTCCTATCTGCCCTCATCTCATTCATGAAGGCATGCATCATATCCTGATTATTTTTCATCAGGTTCTCGGTCATTGTTCTATTGGCAACAGTCTCTTCCTGCAGAGCATTTAGAACTGCAGTAATAGGATCTGGTGCTGCTAGACAACCTGCACCTCGAGTTCCACGGCGTCCTCATGCCCTACTCATGATATCTGTACATGTAACACAAAGGAATGAGTTGATCAGACCCACACCGAGGAATGACATATACATTAATCATAAACAGTTCACAGATAGCTATGCAACACAAAATACAGTTATACATTATCAGAGTTCCCTTACAAAACAGCTCTAATACCATAAAATGTAACAGTCCGTTGTACACCGGTATTGTTAACATTAATTATGATATTAAGCGCATTACAATCACAGTATTTCATTTATAAAAATGCGAGTAAACTTTTTCCGTTTATTACGCGAGCGTTTAAAACAATAAAAAGCGTAATAAATAAAAGTTGTGACCGTAACTGTAAAATCTTTGAGGAATAATTATTTAAACTACTTTTATAACTTATTTTACATCTCTCGAGTCACTAAAGGGTTTCCATAAACCCACTTAGCTAAAATCTCACTTTTACGTTTTCTACCTATCCGAACATGGTTCGGTCTTTAAAGTTCTCGTTTGCTCCGGATATCGCCGTTTGAAGTTGGACAAGCGATTCTGTCAGCCAACCCCAAAACAGCTCCAAACCTCCTTCACTAAAAAAATTACTTCAGAAAATCCACTCAACTAATTACTCTCAAATTTTATACAACAAACTAGACACCTCAAGATTCAATTTGATATATCATACACCTAATTTGACCAGGAAACGAAGCGGGAATAAATTTCCCAATTTCGGTCCAAAACAGCCCAATGTGCAGTAGCCCACTGAACAATCCGTGTTCTCTTCCTTCTACAGGCCGACGCTCAACCCAGAATTTCCTCATAATTTGACACAAGATAAAGGACATCTCAAGCTTCAAAATGGTGTGTGGCACGTCCCTATCAGACCTCTGTGGAGGAAGATATGCTCTCCCAAAGTTCACCTAAATTATGCCAATTTCTATAAAATTCGCCAGAGTTTCCTTTGTTTTTCCAATAATCCCCAAATTTGTACAAGTGTTCTATGACCTCAAATTGTACCTAATAATCATTGGGTGGCACACACAAGGACCAGCAATGACTTGGGGCTCTTACAACCCATCACAGTTTATTTTAAATTACTCAATTCATATCACATTGCTTACATTGTTAACACTTAACATATTTCAATCATCAAGGTCCATTTGCATGCATTTTCTAAACATACACATAATCATAATCCTAAAATAGGCCTATTGCCCTTTCATCATATTACAATGCTTCATATTACAAGATCCAAATACAATAATTACAATTATCCAAATTAGACCATGAGTCATAAATCTTCAAATGCAACATGATCATTAAACCTCAAAATGACATAACCCAAATGTAACTAGACTTAGGCAAAAATAACATGAACAAATATGACAATAAATCTCCTCCTACATCCATATGCAATGTTCATGCCCTAAGTCTAGCCTAGGCCTAATGGCCACCAAAATGTAAAAGAAATATTCATCCAGCTAATCATCCTACGGGCTTCTTGCCCGCCGCTCCAACTCCACTGCTACCTCCTGAAATAAAGCCCCCAAGACGGGGTGAGATATACGAATATATCTCAGTAACCCAGAGGTTCTGTAGAATATTCCGCCTAATAACTCACTTTGATGCATATAAATAACATAACATCTTAAAACAGGATAAAGTAAGGGATTTAGTGAAATAAGGGAGCATAGGGATACAAAATTCGACGAAGCTAGAATGGTCAATGCCAAAACCACGCAACGTCCAACCTATTGGCCCGGCATATAATCCTACGGGTTTCAAACCATGGCGTGTTCCCATAACATCAAACCAAGGCACCCTCCATCCAATACCACCAGAGACTTCCTAGTGTGCTTCTATCCGGATCACACACCACGACCCCAGGTCAACTGGAACTCCCTCACGGAGACCTATATCCAGTGGAAGTTTGTAACGCCCGAAGGCAACACGTCTACTGGCCAGAGACACGGTGCATCCTATGTACCAACACACATACTATATGCATGAACATGTTATCCTACATTACTTACATACACTTCCTACCATCACCCTCAACGGGCATGGTGGAACACACAAGGGGATCAAGCCCCAGTACCAAGAGGTTACCTGTATAATCCTCTCCACGTAGCTCCAATGCAATCTATTTCTCGAGCTCATTATACTACAGAAATGCCTACACAGAGGACATTCCCAATTAATTACAGTTCATACAACACATGCAAGTTATCAACTCTTCAAGCATGGTTTCAAATACTCACCACAATCCCACTTGGTCCAGGACCAAGGGCAACCCACCGAGCTCACGGTTCGGGGTTCAAATCCACGTACGGCAACCTACGATGACCATGTACAGATCATCAATACACGACGAATCTATCAAAATCCAAAAACGTCAAAATCCTCCCCCACACCTAGGTAGGTTCAGCCATTGTAGTGTAATTTTGCAAAATATTTTTCTTTATTTTCTTTCTAATTTTCTTAAGCACTCTTAGGTTACCAAAATACCATTTTAGGTGCCAATTTGCATCCTACATCATTCAAACATCATTTTGCCTAATAATTTGCTCTAGGTCCAATTCCACAATTTTACACTATCCAATATTTTTCCATTGATTTTCCAGCACTCCTACCATCACACAACCCTTCTAATTACCATACAATACACATCACATCATCCAAATAATTTTACAATATCTCATTCCTCTCTTTTCCTCTCTAGGCCGAAATCACTATAGGTGCACTCCAAGGGATTTTCAATCCAATTCAATTATTCCACACCTCATAAAATCCTATTATAACATCATACAACTATACAACAACTCACTAACACAATCCTAACACAATTCCAAAACACAGTCATGCAATCATCCAAAATTTCTTAAGTTAAAACTCATTTTTTGCCAATAATTTTTATTGCATTTATAGGTCAAACACATCATTCTAAGACATAATCATCTAATACACATTTTCCATTTGAGCTCTCTAACAACACAAATCATCAAAAAAACCCTTTAGGGTTCATGAAACCAATCCACAAATCAAATCATCAAAAGGTGAGGAAGCTTACTCAATAGCTTGGCCTAAGGCTCCTCCAAGACATACTAAACCATTGGAGCATCAATCAACACCATGAACACAAATCTAAGCAAAAGGGCCGCGGCTTTTGGGGAGGATTTTCTCAAGATATAGTGGGTTTCAAGGCTTAATAATACTACCAATAGGTTTGGAAGGTTGTTTCCAATAAATTTCAAGACAAAAATGACTTGATTTGGTTAAGGTTTGATGAAGTTATGGAGGGAAGAAATCAAAAACTCAAATGGACAACGGGGAGGAGGGGGGTTGTCACGGTTTTTCAAGGGAGAAGGGGAAGGAAAGTGATCATGAATAGTGTCATGGCAAGTGGTCGTAAGTGGCTTAAGTGAGGTGGGCCCCACCGCCACCTCACGCGATTTAAAACTAACTTTAATTTCCTTTCGATTCCACTAAACGTCCATAAAACCACAACCTATTTAGAAACTCTAATTTTTAACATTAACCATTGTCCTTTAATTAACCATGATCATATGAATCCAGTGTTTTCTGGTCGTTCGGAGAAAATGTTGTTTTAAGCTGTTACGCGCGCTGTAGGCACGCTTCCCCAAACTTACTAATTTCATTAATTTTCATCAGAAATCATATTTCCTAGTCCTACATACCATTTATAACTTGTATTCAAAACCTAGAGCTCAAAACTCAATCGACACCCTTTACGGTATAACTGGACCGCGGTATTTTTACCTTGTAAAAACACTATTCACTGAATTTTCTGAAACTTGCCTAACCACTCAATTTTTTGTTCTGAATCCATTTCCAGGGTTATTTTTATCATCTGAGACTTTCTACTCAATTTTACTTTCCTAGGGTTGTGTGTTGGCTGATTACCGTTTTACCCTTTCTTTGTATTTTAGCCTAATTTCCAGGATTTTCACTATTCCATCCCTTTAATTCTCATTTAAAATATTAATATATAATTTAGAAATGTGAGGTGTTATAAATTACTTTGCAGGAAAAAGCTTAAAAAGAAGCTTCCAAAAATAGAGAGTGCATAGTAATCAAGCGGCAAGAAGCATGTATAGTAGAGAAGGAAGAATGTTCATTTGTTAAAAGGATAGAAAAGACGTTTCGATTTCATAGCAAAAAGGAAAAATTCAACCCCAAGTTGTCACTTCGAACAACCCTCCTCTTCTGTCAGAGCAAGCATTCCACCGCCTCTCCATACAAACACGGAACACCTGATAGAAAACCACAAGTTTTCCACCACCTTCCTCAGCCTATAAATAAGAGAGCCCAAGACGAAGAAACTACCTCGTTCCTTAAGAAGGAGACTATAGACTTCGTAGTTTAATTTTCTACTTTATAACTTGTATAGTTTTAACAATAGCTACGTGACAACATTCTTCTCTCCATTCTTCATCACCACTTGAGACTCCTCACGAGTAAACCTCCATTCTTCTCCATTTTATTTCTCATTGTTATAATCAACTTGTGTTTGTTAATATAAGTTTGTTATTTCTTTTCTCATCCAATCGTTCTCTTCAATCTGAATCTCAGATCTATGGGACTTCAGATTGGGATAACTATATTTGTATTTTTAGCTATGGGCTAAGTTATTTTGGAATGGAAAAGCTGTGAAGTTCTTAATGAACTGTGTTTAAAACTCTTGCACTGAACCTTTTGCATTTCTATGATTTAAGTAATTTTAATTATTTGGGTATCAATGAAAATTGAATGCAATCAAGAAAGTAACTTCCTCAAGGAAGGAATTCAAACAGCTTAATCATATGAGGAAGGTACGATTGTGGAAACAATCTTACTGGTTGCCTGAGGAATAAGGAACCACCTCATATCATTCCAAGCGGTCAAACCACTAGTTCCTTTTGCTTCAAATCTCTTGACCTTCTTTGCCTTATTAGTCACACAAACATCCTCAATATGACGACATTGCTAAACCAAAGTGCCAAAGTCTCTAGATGTCGATCTGCGATCTCCTGATTCAGGCCTCTTCAGAACTTAGATGCTAAAAGTCTCTAGTAGGCATTGTCATCCTATAGTTGGCAGGAAAATTTGGATAATTCATTGAATTTTGCCAAGTATTCATCAACAGTCTTAGAGCCTTGCACTAAGCGCTCAAATTCTCTTTGTTTCCTCTCTCTAGCATCATATGGGAAATATTTTCCCAAAAACAGCTCCTCAAACAATTGCCAAGTCATCATCTGTCCTTGGAATTCATACGCCTGTGCAGTGTTCCTCCACCATTCATGTGCATCTTCTTTGAGAATGTATGTAGTAAACAGTAACTTTTGAAGATCATTGCACCCCATCACTCTGAATATCTTGTCTAAAGCCTGAAGCCCTCTAGCTGTAACAATTGGGTCATAGGGTCTATCAAAATAGGGTGGCTTATGCTTTATGAAAAGCATTCAACCTTATGTCTATGGTCTCCTGATCTTCAACTGGTTCCACATAAGGTTGGAACACACTGATAGGATGACTAAGGCCTTCCATGTTTCTCTGCCCAATTTCCTCCTAAAGATGAGTTCCTCCACTCCTATTCCCATCATGATGAGGGAAAAGAGGCGGTGGCGGCAGTGGTGGAGGTGGTGGCGGAGGGTGCTGGTTGTCATTACGACCAGTCCTTATTTCTTCCATCATCCCTCTCATAATGGTCATGCTCGTTAACTGATTCACCTCTAGCACATCTCAATAGCATTCATATTAGCTTCCTTAATGGCATCCATCCCAACCTATTGGCTTTTTTAGTCGACTTGTCTAGCAGCCTGCATTTCAACTAATGTAGCTACCACAGAATCTGATCGATCCTCATTCATCTCCCGAGTTCTCATAGGTGGTACCATGAATCTGCACATGTTACTAAAAGGAATAAGTTGATCAGGCCCACACTAAGTGGTCACACATGCATTATCATAGCAAAACTTAAAATCACTCACAGACATTACAATTATTGCAATACATAAGAGTTTCCATACGAAATTGCTCTGATACCATAAAATGTAATACCCCATCGGTTGCCAGTGTATTATCATACAAATGGTAAAGTGTAATAACCCAAAAATCTTGTACTCGAAATTAGCCTAATGAAATGAAATGAAAGGGGATCAAGTCCATATTCAGTGAACGAGTAGCTTTGAATAAGCAACATTAGTCCTAAGCTAGAACCCAGTTTAAATAAGATAATTAATAACTTAGCCAATGTGGGTTAAAGCCCAAATAAAGTTAAAGCCCAACCTACTAAGAATATGATTAAGTTAAAGGATTCAAGCCCAAAGCAATGCAAGGCCATTTTATAAGAAATGGCCCAATTAGTATCTAGACCAAGATCCAAGCCCACACCACCTAGCCTTGACCCAATTACAAATGGTCCAACACTTATTAAATTAATGGGCCAAGACACTCACCAAGCCCAACCCAATTCAAGAATAAACCCTAGGTGAGGTGGCAACACGTGATTGGACAATTTGAATGAAGATTTCGCCCTCCTCACATGTCCACCTCGATCTAGCAAAGAGAAAAAGGGGATGAGATTGCTTTCCCCACCTTAGGCGCACTCATGACAAGGAAAAGGAAGCTTCCTTCTTACACACTCAAGCCATGCATGACACAAGTCTTTCCATCTCCCAAGGTAACACATCAAGGGAACATAAACCAAGATTCCCTTCATAAAAGTAGGCTCACTTTCCCTCTTCCCTAGGCGCACAAGTCTTCCCCAATGCATGATTAAAAAGGTGAAGCCACCTTTTCTCCATCTCCCTAGGCGCAATAATTAGCATGAAAAGGGAAGACTTGTTCTTACACACCTTATGATGAGTGTGACATACTCAAGGTGATTCCCAAACCCCATGCATTGGGAAGTCCCAAAAACACTCTATCCTAGAATTCAATTATGGAAAGCTAAAAGACAAAAGGCCCTACACATTAACCAACATTTCTTCAATGATGATTAAAGCAATTAACATTGGTACACGCAAAGACCTGCCTCCTTCCCATGCACCTCATTCCCCAAAGTAATTAAGGATGCACCTCGTTTCCCTAACCAAGGCATGTCATACAAAAGTTCTTCTCCCCATGCACACCACTCTTCAAGCAATTAATGTGAGCCTTATCTTCCTTCCACTTAGGCGCTACACACATAGAACCCCTTCGATTTCCGCGCACCACTTCCTAAGTGAATAATGATGAAGTTTTGGTTTCTAGGTAGGAATGCAAGAGTCCCCCATGCGTATGACACCTTGAGTGTCCTACACTCTACACACTATCATTACCCCTTCCCCATGCTTATGACAACCTTGAACAATGTGAGGAGACTTGCTTACCCCACACTCAACCAAGGCCTAGCCTATCCTATCCTAGGCATGATGATTAGGGAGACTTGAATAAAAAGGTGTACAAACAAAGGCCTCTCCCCTTCCTAGCCGTACACTACCTAAAGAACCAAAGCAAGGACACACTCCCTCACTTCTAGCCACCCACTCATAAACAAGAAACAAGTGAACCAACACCTCTCCTCTCCTCTTAGACTTACGTAAAGAGAGATTAAGAAGTGGTTGGAAGCAACTCTCGATCCTAGAAGACTACTTGAAGATCAAGTTGGAGTTATATTTTAGACATCATCTTTGAGGTAAGATTTCATGAGCCCTTCATCCCTTCAAGTGAGTAGAATGAACTCTAACTAGTTTATATGACTAGATCTTGGACTAATAAAGCCATGCATGCATCCTTCATCTTTAAAATCACCTCTAAAGTATATCATCTCTAAGTGGCCGAACCTCAATGGTATGCATGCACCCTCTAAATATTCACAATATTTACTAAGCAACCTAACCCTAAATGACCGAATCTATATGTACCCGACTAGATATTGAATATGTTCTTTAAGGTAATATGAAAAGTGTTGAAGTAGATGTTTTAAACAACATGTAGGAAAGCATTACTTGAAGAATCACCACCTAAATGGCATTAACCCTAAATGGCCGAACTTGATGAGTATTAGACCCATGAACATGTTGTCAAAATTATCTCTAGGCATGCACCCCCTAAGTGGCCGAACCCTAATAAGCCTAAAAGGGAAATATGTGAAGGTTTTCTTAATACCATGATGTGTGGCCGAAATGTATGCCATAGAATATGACTTATGCATGAAAACAATTAGTAAAAATTATCTCCTAGGCATTTTTACAGAGCCGAACCTATATCATGAAGAATATTACAGTTTAGATCTTTTAATTTTAGAACCATGTACTAAGGTTGAATATGTGACTAGGACAAACCAAAGCTTGAAAAGAGATCCAAGATACTAGGACCTTCATTTGGCCGAATCCATCACCTACGGGAAGAATTTACAAAGCGAAAAAGTGTAAGTGATTTATGGTTGTTGAAGCGGCTACCCTATGGTTGCCACCCCTTTATGTTAAAGTGAGGTTTGACTGCAATATGTTATATGATGCATTACATGATATGTTTGGTTGTTTGGAACTAATGTTTATTCATGCAAGTTTTGTAAGATGGCCTGTGCACTAATACCACAGAGGCAACCTGATGAGGACCCTGGGTATTCGTCCATAAGACCATGGAGAGTAATTGCCATGGCAGGATTGGTATGATGATATGAAAGCATGATTATTTTCCAAACTATGTTTCCAATGTTTTGCCATTCTATTATTGTACATGTTATTATGTGACTATTGCAGGAGTAAGCATCATGGTTTGGAGGTTGCTCCAACTGTTAGTCCTTACTGAGACCCCCAATCTCACCCCTCTTTGGGGAAACCCACTTTCAGGAAAAAAATGACTAAATGGGTAAGGCAGGGAAAGAGGCTGGTACGAGTTGAAGAGGAACCTGCGCAACCACGTGCAGTTGATGATGACTCCAAACTAATGGAGATATTTAGGAACTTACTAGCCGAAGGAAAGCTCTTGGAGGCAGACTATCTTATATCTGCTCTAGCTGGGCCCATGTGGCTTGAAGAGGCACCTTCCTAAGGGTGTACCTAAGTTCTAATTTGGGATGACTGTAATAGACTATGCCACTTAGACTATTTTGAACATCTTATATGCCTTTGAAGTACGATATTTTGGGATGTTTATGTTTTATGGACTTATGAATTTAGTAGGAAAGATTAAGTAACATAAGTCACTACCCGCATAAGACACTTAAGTAACTACCTACTGGGTAGTAGTCAACACTAAAATTATGATCATGTAAGTGAGCCCCCAAAATAACGCATAAGTATGAGCAGGGTGACCAAGTAGAGATTAACTTGTAAGTAGACCGTAGACAAAGAAAAAGAGAAACTCATGACTAGAGGAATAGATAAGTTACGGAAAAGAACGAAATTAATTCCCATTAGTAAATCTTAAGTTAACCACGCTTAAGTACATGGATTCCGCGCATTGAATGTCAAGAAATGTTACACCTTTGATGGCCTTATTAAGGGTGTTACATAAAGTGCACAACATGTTTCATTAACTAAACGCCGAAGCTCTATGTTAAATTATTCAATTATCTATTATCTCTTCAAGTGAATAAACTTTTTCCTTATTACCCTATGTATTGCAATAAACGAAATAATGTAATGTCCACCAAGTAGGTGTAACACCTTGTATGCATCCGGTAATGTTATCATCAATTATGATATTAAGCGTAGTTACAATCTGAACAGTTCATTTAAAAATACGGGAAAACTTTTCTTTTTAACACCATATTAAACTTTTTACAAAATATGATCGTAACTCAAAACTATTGCGAAATCATAAATATTATTGCTTAACATTATACAATATCCATTTAAAGTTGCTATGTGATTCCCATAAACCAACAAAGCACAAAAACACAATTTGACGTTTTACCAACTTAAGGTACACTCAGTTTTATCAAAACTGCAAATGGACTACATGTCCATAAATTCTCATCTTCTGATATATTAAACTAGACTCTTCTAGGTTTCCAACAAGGTATACACACGCCTCAATTGGAGTTCTATAGCTCCAGATATGCTCTTCGTAAGTTAATTCCTTATAACTGTCAACACTGCATTAACAGTTCCACTAACATCCTTCACTATTTTTGAAACTGTAAATGTTCCACATATTTGTTTGCCACTAAATTTTAATATTATGCCATTATTTCTTGGTGCTTTTACAACCCACAATATACAT
The DNA here is from genome assembly GCF_033153095.1 of Gastrolobium bilobum. Lineage (NCBI taxonomy): Eukaryota > Viridiplantae > Streptophyta > Magnoliopsida > Fabales > Fabaceae > Gastrolobium > Gastrolobium bilobum. The sequence continues at coordinate 112,057 of NW_026895096.1, read as the reverse complement.
CAATTCATATTATGTCTCTTTACTAAATTTATAATTTCATCTCATTACCCGATCATACACAATATCCCATTTACCATCCACTATAATTATACATCATCAATATCTAAAATATGCCTAAAGCTCTTCCATCACATACATCAATATTTAAATACACAAAATCGTCCAAAACTCCTGAGACATTCCTAGTGCTGCTCCCAAAACGAAGACAGCCTTACGGCAAAATTCCACTGAAACTCCCTACGAGGACCTATCCAGTGGAAGTCCCCTCAAATCTATCTACTGGCCGGAGATACAGGTATATCAAAACATATACCAAACAATAATGCATGTATATCAAAACATATAACAAACAACAATATATGTATATCAAAACATATACCAAACATCTCAAAATGCATGAGCATATTATATTACATATCATTATAGTCCACAAATTTCAACTACTACCCCAAAGGGCGAGGTGGAGCACATACAGGGATTAACCCCAGGACACACAGAAGTTTACCTATAAAAAGTTCCAAGCTCAATCCACTACAATTTGATCCGAGGAAGGCAACCTACATTGATCACACACAAAAAGATCAACACATATGCTCGATAAAACACAAGCAATTTACAAAACAATAACCTCCCACACACACACACACACACACACACATAGTCCACGATTTTAAGGTCATAAAGTGCCTCATTATGTCCTAATTTTTTGTAACCAATTTCACCACTTTAATATCCTTCCACAACACCACACCACTTAATATCCTTCCACAACACCATGACACTACGCTAATACCTCACAAAATCATTGATCACATCTTTCCCTAATATTTTACTCAAAGGCCGAGCGTACGCTTAAAGACTCCAAGGAAGATTTTTCAAGAATTCAATCATTCCAATAATAGTTTAACCTCATCAATCAAATCACCAACACACTCATACACCCTCCATCAAGCCACAACACAATTTACACTATCTTTCCCTAAAAATTTTAATATGACCGAATGTGTACATAATGAGGGCCAAGGTAATTTTTCAACCATTCAAGTGCTTAAAACTCTTATTAAACTTCATCATTAATGATTCAAACAACATCAATTCAATTACACCATCCATCAATAACTTTCTTAACAAGTCATCAATCTTTCACCTTGAAAATTTGTCCAAGTGTTCTCACCAAAATCACTTAAAATTTTATTGAATTTCTACCATTTATTTATCCATACAAACAATAAATTTCAAAGGAACATAGTAATTAAACCTCTCCAACCAACCTAACTAACATAGACATCCATTATGTCTTCATAATTTCAAGAATTCTAAAGGTTGTCAAAATGACATTTTGAACACATTTCCACTGATTATTTTTAATCCTTATCATTCTTTCTAACTACAACCAAGTCCAAAAACCACTTGAACATCACTATTCACTCTTACAACTTTCATGAAAACCTAAATATTAAATCACCACAAAACAAGATGAAAGTAAAGTTTTCTCACCATAAAAGTTTTCACAATGACCTAAGGAATGAATTTCAAGCTTCCAATGGATTAAACCACTTCTCCAAGCTTCAAGGCACCATGAAAACCGCCACCTTCAAGGTGAGTTTTCTCTTCACACTCACTTTCTCAAGGATTTCTTTTACGGGTTTTGATCACTAAAGGATTCTAAGTATTTTTCATGTTCAAACTTTCTTGATTTGATAAATAAATTGAAATTTGCAAATCCAAGCTCATACTCACATGGAGGTTTGGCCAACACAAAGGAGAAAGGAAGAAGACAAGCCAAAATGGCTAATTTCAAGACTAAATAAAGCTTAGCCACGTTTTTTGACTTTTGTAAAAAGTTACAAAATATCTAAAATTCAATTTACATAATTATCCTTATTGAAACTTCTCTTAGAATCCAAGACTTAGATATTTTACATAATTCAATCCTAAGACAATAATCTCATTTAAGTTTCCTAGTAAAACTATACTCCGGTATTTCATCCGATAAAAATCACTATTCATCAATTTTCTTGAAAAGTGTCGATCAACTCCATACATCAAATAAAAGTGTATATACAAGATTATTTAAAAGTGGCATAGACAACCCCTATGCTCACATCAAATAAAACATACATAGTCTGGCATATAATAATCATGTCCATGTAATACAAGGAATTTAAAATAAAATCCATGCATGTCATGCTAAAATATCTACGTCGGCCTTTTGCATCGAGAAGCATCCAACTCATGGATATCGGCACCTGAAAAATGTTCCCCACACGGGGTGAGATGACAATCTCAGTAAACTGAGATTCTCGAAGGATTACTCCGCCCCAAGTTCACTTACAGGTATAATAAGTGTAACAAAATAATAAAATGCATAATGCTTGATATATAGCATATAACTAGTGCAATATCACTATCTACTGGCAAGAGACAAGTATGCATTACGCACGTCTGCAACATACCAAAAATATATAAAGATTCCCCTCATACCTTCCACTCTTCTTGTCATGTAGGTACACACTATCAAACCTGCATATATATCAGCACATTATGCCACAAATTATTTTCCAAAAATATGTCATGCACATAAACCAACCTCCCATGGAGTTTGGCGGAACAAACAGAGATTAACCCGAAGAACCAAAAGCTTACATATCGCCGCTAAGTCCTCCAACAATAACTCGGTGTCCAAGAGATCACCAATGTGATATCCAACAATGTCACAATTTATTTCCACAGTGTATATACAATCAATATACAAATTCTAGTCTATAATTTGTAGAAAGGCTCTATTTCGTTTTCGTTTTCCACGCTTTAGGCTTTTTCCAAAGCCACAAGCACTTAATCTCATAGGTTCTGACTTAAATTCATTTTACAAAGCTCCCTATTGTTCAATTAAATGTCCTATACCAATAAAAAGGGTTTTGTCCGAGCAATACAACAGAAAACTCGAAAACAGGGCAATATCCGCATATTTGTCGGGACATATCCAGATATTTACAAGTGCATATCCGGGTATCCATATCTGGATATTTGGCCATGTAAGTGCAGGTTTGCCTTCTACGCGAAGATATCCATCAAGGTTCCATTTTTACCATCAACAAAGGTCCAAGCTTGAGTTTTTAGGTATTTTCATGCTAGTAGTCACCAAGTTATCATGTTTACTCATTTTACATGTCCAATACTCAATCTTTTTGTTAGAAACTCAAGAGAAAATGTTGAGACATGTACCCAAAGCTTCTAAAACAGAAAAAGGAAAAATCTTCAAGGCTTGCCACACCCAACCTCCGTCCAACCATGAACATGCAAATCCCTTGGTATTTGTTGGTCATTTCTTCTTTAAGGTGGTTCCATGATGGTTGTGTAAATGACTCCAGCCCTCCAACCTTACAAGGCAGCAACTATGGCACTCCAAGAACAATTCTTTTTCTTAGAAGATGCTAGCTTTCAAGTGTTTAATGTCATCAAGAAGGGAGGAGGTGATGAAAGGTGAAAGCTTTGGTTCATGGAGAAATGGAGTTGTTTCTTGAAGAAGAAGAGAGAAAAATGCTAAGTGTGAAGAGTGTTCTACATAGGAAAATTAGAGAAATGAGAGTAAGAGTGTTAGTTTTCCTATTTAGGATAAACTCACTTAATTCAACCGGTAAAGGCTCATACAATGCACCTGCTCAACTCTCTATTAATTTCAAACTACAATGTCTTATAAATTTTATGGAGTAATTCTCACCAATTTAATTTAAGTTTTGGGTATTTTTAAATACCCGCTGTTTCTATCGCGGTACCCGCACTATTTTCATTTTTCAATAAAAATTGACTTAGTTCAATAATTATCATTTCCCTCCAATTATCCTATTTCATCAATCCGTGTGAAAATTTCAACGGAGTTCATTAAATAAATATTATGTTAACGCTTTATTCTTCGACAGAAAAGCAAGATTTGCGATGCACTATTTTTCGTCGAAAATTTTGATGTAAATTTATTTCCGTAAAAAATTTCATCGGATACTAAATTCTGTCACCTTTGGATGAAGCGCATTTCAACGAAAAAAAAGTACTTTTCGTCGAAATTTTCATCATTTACAACGAAAAAATTCCATCAAAATATGATATTTTTAGTAGTGTGAAAAGTAAATAATTAATTTTTTTAGAAATTTTAAATTTAATTTTATTTGTAAATATAGTAACTATATTAATTTTTTTAGAAAGGGTAAAATTATAAAAATATCTTATTATACCTTTATATTTCTCTGTTACCATATTTTTAACTCCCAAACAAGGGAAATGAATACCTTTCATTTTCCCTCCTTCTCCTTTAGATCCCCTTCATTTTCTTCCCCTCTAAACTCCCAAACAAAGCCTTACACACCAGATGCGAAAACAATATTTCATGAATTGCTCTGATTATTTTGGTACATCGAGTTACTCTGATTTTGTTTAAACACTAGAAGAGGAAGCAATATGAAGGTATTATGACACTATTGTATGGTAGTGGATCCTCTGTGTGTTATTTGATATGACCATGTAATGTGAGAAGACCCTAACCATACAAAGGTGAATCAATAGTAATGAAGAAAGAGAGAAAACATTATCACTGTTGATTTGTTCACTGATTGTTAAGATCTTCTCACATGACATGTCATGTTAAATAATATCAATAGAATACATATTTTTCTTTTTTTTTTCCCCTTAAGCTGCAAATATTCAATGACAGATCATGTTGATGGTTCTAGCTCTCAGTATCTTCCCAGTTTCCTCACAAATTTGTAATTAAAGTTCCGTGAAACTTTTTCATAGAAGTTGGCATAAATTCTAGACAGGCAAAATAAGCCAACCTGCCCCGACTCTCCCCACCCCACCTTTAACCCGCCATTGATGAGGTGGGATGACAGGTCAACCCACTTAAAATTAAAATATTTAAATATATTAGTGATCTTTTATTTCTAATCTCTAACATCTAAATATATCTACAGTATATAACAAGCATCTAGCAATCAGTTAAAGAAAAAAAGAATGATTTAAACCAATAATTTTATTTAATATAACTATACAAATAATATCTTAAGATTAATTAATAATTTTAGTGTCATTATATAGCAAAATAATGACATAAAATATCTAAATATTTGCAAATGAACACATCATTACATCCTGTAACTAGGATTTTATAAGTATCAATTGACTTGTATAGTCAAAAAACAAACTAGCTTCTTTGATGTTGTATTAATTTAAATCAAAACTAAATAAAAAATAATATTTACAGTAATATAATAATATTATGACCCGAAAAGAAAAGACTTTGTCCAACATAATAGCCATTTATATTTGACCAATCAAGTCATAATCTAACATTTAGTATATAATTTTTTTTTAAAATTACATGCGGGTTAATCTGACCTCTATAACCCATTTTGTAACGTTTGGCCGCTTCAAGAATCAATGACTATCCGCACATACTAACACGAGACTTTTCAGTGTGCTTTTTCCTCATTCGCACACTTCTCGGGAAAACTTGCCAGGAGGTCACCCATCCCAGAATTGCCCCAAGTCAAGCACGCTTAACTATGGAGTTCTTCCGTTCCGGGCTACCGAAAAGCAGATGCATCTTGTTAGCATAAGTAGTACCAATTAATTCTTATAAGTTATCCAAACTGTGCAGTCTTATACCTGCACAGCCTTTGGAATCTCTCTCTTTCGGGTGTCGATTTGATTCATTCATACATGTAACCCCCCGCTGGAAGCCTGTCAGGAGCCGCTCCTTGTCCGTGCCTTTTTACACCGGCGATCACTCCCCGCCCTCGTCAGCGCTCAGGATGTTACATGCCCACCAGGTTCTGTCTGGTTCGTCCTCAAACCACACCGTACTGGATGAGAGGCCCTGCTCTGATACCATTAAAATGTAACACCCCGTTCTAGAACCGGTTTGTTATCATTACGTACGGCATTAAGCGCAGTTACAATCACATCGGTTCAATTAGAAAAACGGATAAATTTTTCCTTTTAAACAAGCCGAATTTAAAATAATCAAATGCGTGATCATAACCATATTTGCTTTGCGGAATAGTGAGACTAAGCTTAGTATCATATTCCCATTTTATTAGACAATACGTCGTTAAATGTCTTCCTCTCTTAAAATTACTAAATTATTTAAACACTTCCTTTATGCTTCCCAACCTCCTACTATGTTATAGGATTTTTCATTAACTACGCGTGGGTTCAAGCCGCGCTCAAATCGGAGCTCCGTAGCTCAAGCGCGCTATATGCGTGAAAATGAGTGAAGGTCCCTAACTTTTGGCGCTCAAGCGCACATTTGGGCGCTCAAGCGCGCAGACAACCGCCCAAGCGCCCGGAAAGACCTGATGATGACCAAAATGCTTCGCAGCGGGCGCTCGAGCGCCCATTCGAGCGCTCGGGCGCGCATACCGAGACAGTACCAACCTAGTTTATGCAAATAGTCATAACTTGAGCTACGGTGCTCCGATTTGAGCGCGGTTTGAACCCACGCGTAGCTAATGAAAAATCCTATAACATAGTAGGAGGTTGGGAAGCATAAAGGAAGTGTTTAAATAATTTAGTAATTTTAAGAGAGGAAGACATTTAACGACGTATTGTCTAATAAAATGGGAATATGATACTAAGCTTAGTCTCACTATTCTGCAAAGCAAATATGGTTATGATCACGCATTTGGTTATTTTAAATTCGGCTTATTTAAAAGGAAAATTTTATCCGGTTTTCTAATTGAACCAATGTGATTGTAACTGCGCTTAATGCTGTACGTAATGATAACAATCCGGTTCTAGAACAGGGTGTTACACATTTCAACCCACTCCGTATATAGGCAAGTTATTTGGATTGGTGGATTGAAATACACGACCCAAACTGCCCTGTTTTGGCAAGTTGACAGGTTGACTGTCAGGTTCAACCCGTTATGCCATCTGGTTACAAGTTCTAGTCACCACCAAGTCTTTACAATTGAAACATGAAGATCAGAAGTATTAATAGTGCTCAACATATCACAAATGTTTGAAAACAAAACACCATGGGTGATATAAGTATAAAATGGCTTATATTTGTTTGAGTATATGACATACGCCCATGGTGTGACCTGACATATTCTTTGTAGTCTACATTTATTATACAGGATTTTCTCTTTCACCAGTGTCTGCAGGTTGAACCATGTTAAATTTTGTACCTTTTCTCTTCCCCATTTTCCATTTGTACACCTGGTTTACATTATACAAGAATAGGATAGAATCATTTGCATTTGATATAAAATTAGAAAGCAAAAGAATGTAGGTAAACTTGCAAGTATTCAACATTTAAAGGACTAAACCATTTAAATCTTGTCATTATATTTTTTCCATTCTTGAAGTTGATATGAGATGAACTCTTCTCCCTGATTGCAATGTTAGGGGCTCAAAAACAAAAAGCTCTTTATAACTCGCAAATTATGCGTACTATTCCTGTCTTCGCAAATATTCTCTTTATAACACTACGATTTTCAGCATCATTAGGTTATATATATGATCACTAATTGTTGAATATTTGCTGGGGAAGTATTTAACTTTTGCCAAAAACTTGTAATTCACGTGGAATGAAAAATATTACAAGTTTTTGAAAAAAAAGTTACTCATTTCCGCAATAATTTTATTTACATAATTAGTGATCAAATTTGTTTTTGCAAAAATGGCCCCAGGTGTAAAATATTGCAATATCCCCCACCGTGCGGGTGGGACAATGTGGTAGAAGTACCTCACCATCAAATATTTCAATACAAAGAAAGAACAAGTTCAATCATCAGTACTTACCTTTGGCAACTAATACTTGATGCCCCAAAGCACAGAAGAATTTTTGGCATCAATTGCATACTTCAGTTCAGGTGACACACTCCCAGACATTCTATGTAATAACAACTTTGACCTCAAAACTGCCAGCAACTCCTTGTGACGTGATTCCTTTCTCCTTAGTACTTGTATGTAAGCATGAAACCCAAGCCATTCCACTTCTTCCCTCTCCAACTTAAGAATTGGCTTGATCTCAGAAGCAAGACGCATGGAATGCATCCTTTTCTTTATCAGCAGGTACAAATATCTGGCAGTTGACCATGAAAGCAAACATAATTGACTAATGGTTATAATTCCAATAATTGAAGTATTCGGAAAGTAATACATAATCATTTGATTGGGACCTTACGTATGCGTTAATTTAATAAGAAAAGTTAAAATCAAATAAAAAATGAGAAACTGCATAGGTCATACCAGTTGTCCATACCTCAAAGATCTCTGAATAATGTCTGAGATATATCTTTTGTGAAGTTTGCAGACGAATGATAGCTCACGAATATAACAATGGAATTTCATTGCACATAACAGAAATACTTGATAAATATTTAATCTGACAACAGCTGCTGAATTGATATTTGAATCGAAGAATATAGGATGGCATTTAGGTCTTAGAAAGAAACACAGCTTCTCCTTCAGATGATTGCCTGGTTTACCTTGCCAGCAAACAGTAAGTGTCGAGCTTAAATGGTTATTCAAGTACCTGTTTGGCATATGGAACTACTTAATCCAGGAAAAGAACCTAAAAAAGATTTGATACTTAATTCCAAATAGCTTACAGAAATGTACATAAGATTCAGATGACAACTTCAAATAATGTGGAGTTCCATTTATGATTACAGGTAAACAATCGAATAAACATTATGCATCTGAACACTGTTCAGTAGCAATTTGTCTGAGACAATTATCTTAAAATCAAGAATGAACATCTCAACCACCAAACCATAGTTGCAGGATAGGGGAGAGTCTGTAGATTTCTAAAATTATTCCTATTCCATAGTTGATTCTAATTAACCCCTCCCCAGAGGTCCTAGTCCTGTCAAGAACAGATCAACAGAATACCAATTGAAATTCAATCATGCATAAACTAAAATAAGTCATTCCAAAGTACTCTCACATTGCATCTGAACAGCCCTAACAGGAAACTTGATGGTTAAATCCTAACATATCATTTTAGCATGTGTAGAAATCATTATTTTAAAGACAAACAAGCATAGTATGCATCCAGCTAACTCAGTCTATCAGATTTACAATTCAAATACGAAGGCAAAAACCTATTGAATTTACAGAGAGAGTGGAGACCTGTATGGAGTTAATTTTCTCCTGTTTTTGACATTTTGTTTCTTTCACTTGTTTTAATGCTTTAACATTGAACTGTTCTATTCTTTTTTCTTTTTCTTTTTTATCTTTCAAGGTGTGGTCACACCCTTTGAGTGTGAGTCTAATCCTCATTCACAGTATTAAAAATTCCACAGCAAAAAATTTCTTTCCCATTGACTCGAACCTTTGAGTGTCAGAGTGTCGATGTTGGGCCCTTAAGCCCATTTGACAAGGTATATCACAGGAAGAGGAAAGCCCGACTGATTGGGGAAAATGGTAATATAATAGTAAAGGGCAATGAGGAAGGAAAGTTTGTTATAGGAGAAGCCACGTGGAGTGCTAAGAATGGAGAAGAGGAAGTGGGAGAAAATGTTATAAGGCAGTTATACACAGAGAAAGAGGGGCGCAAAAATATTGAGAGTGAAGGGAGTGGAGCTGCTGAGTGTGGTGCTTAGCTGCTGAATTCTTGAGGTAGTCTCAAGAGGAAGCGGGTAATTCTCTGGAGGGAGAGGATCATCTATCAGTTGGGTAGTAGTCATGGAGTCTATGTGAATTCGTACGAGTCTAGTAATTCCATGTTAGTAGTAGATTGTTGCTTTGGGTTGTATTACTGCATTACTATTTTTATGAAGGTTTGGTGTAGCTTTGGTGTCTGTATAAATCGTTAAGAGCCAGTTGATGCTCTATTTTCCTAATTTGTCATGGAGTCTGTAATAGGACTTAATCTCCCATGGATGATTGAGTAATAGAAGTATTTCTTGTGTTTGTTGTTTAATTTTCTGCTGTCATCTGACGGTACCATCAGTCGAGAAGTGTTAGGGAGTGTCGGACACGACACTTCAGGTTTTTTGAAGTATCGGCACAATATAAATGCTAATAACATGATGAATCAAAAAGATTTGAAAAGATATTAACTTTGTGTAGTCAGCCTGAATTTCCATAGTGGAGGAATTGATAAGAAGTCCACTCCATCGAAGAAATGATGTGGAACCATCTTCACCCACATAAACCCTGTTCAATTGGGAACCTGATATCTGTTCTACATCAAAGTTTGCACCAAACTTTTTCTCATTCATGTAGCAGTTGTAACCACGAAATCCTCTTTGCAGCCTGGAGAAAAAGCTAGTTGCCTGCTTCTTTGAGGTTGATATAAAAAGGAAATCATCAATAAATCGCATAAGCATGTAACATGGAGATGAGACTTTATCATCACTGTTAGTGTGCACAACATTAGTCTCTTTGCAACTGCCAGATTCAAGTGTTTTTTCAAGAAATGGAAATATTGCATGTCTCTCCAAATGTCCGTAATATAAGGAGCAAAGCAAAGCTGACAAAACGCCTCCTTGGGGAATACCAACACCTTGCAAGTAAAATTTTCCATCAAACTGCAACACATTGTGCTTCACATGCTCTATAAGATATGAAAATAGCACTTTGTTTTTCACATGCTTCCACCGCTCCTGCAACAATAAAAAAGGTTAAATTGAGCATAGTATAGAAATTTTTAACTAAAACTTTTAGTCCTTAATAGTTTTTGAAATAGAGAACTTTCCACAATATCCTCTTTTAAAGTAAGCAACTTTAATATACTTGAGATTGAATAATGGTATATTGAATAATTGTGTTACAATGTGCAAGATCTCTTCATTTAAAGAGACTAAAAGACTTAATGGGCTAAGCCCACAAGATGTAGGACTATTCTATTATATACACTGAACTATTCTAACAACTACTCTAACACTCCCCCTCAAGCTGGTGTGTATATATTGTAAGCACCTAGCTTGCCACAAATGTATTCAACCCAAGGATCTCTAAGAGCTTTAGTGAAGACATCCGTGAGTTGATTATTGGAGTTGGCAAATGCCGTTTTGATTTCTCCTGACTGAATCTTTTCTCGAATGAAATGACAATAGATTTCTATATGTTTGGTTCTCTCATCAAATACAGGATTAGATCATATATGTAGTGCAACTTGATTGTCACAAATGAGTGTCATGGGCTGCTTTTGTTCACAAAGATGGAGCTCCCGAATCAACTGTTTTAACCAGATTAGCTCGAAGGTAGCAACTCCCATTGCACAATACTTGGCCTCTACACTAGAGCAGGCAACAACAGTTTGTTTCTTACTTTTCCAAAAAATCAGGTTTCCTCCAAAGAAGACACAATAGCCTGAAGTAAAGCGCCTATTCGAGGGTGATCCTGCCCAATCGACATCTGAATAACCACAAATTCTGTATTTCCCTTATCTGAATGTAATAAGTCTTTCCCTGGTGCTCCTTTGATGTACCAGAGGATCCTCACAGCAACATCCCAATGAGAATCACAAGGATAATCAAGGAACTGATTAGCCACACTAACAACAAAAGAAATGTCCGGCCTAGTCACAGTGAGATAATTAAGCTTCCCAATCAACCTCCGATAACGTCCAGGATCAGATTATGGCTCTCCATGTCCGGGTAGTAATTTGATAGTAGGATCCATGAATGTATCAACTGGCTTACACCCCAACATACCAGTCTCCTCTAGGATATCCAAGGCATTTCCTTTGACAGATAGAAATTCCCTGTCTAGACTGTGTCACTTAAATCCCTAAGAAGTAACGAAGCTTACCAAGATCCTTTGTTTGAAATTGACTAAACAAATACTATTCTAACTGGTGAATCCCAGTTTGATCACTTCCAATGAGAATAATGTCATCAACATAGACTAACAAATATATGCACTTGTCAGGAGATGTGAACCTATAAAACACAGAATGATCAACCTTATTGCGGATTAAGCCAAAAGCCTGAACAGCAGAACTGAAACGGCTGAACTATACCCGAGGAGACTGTTTGAGGCCATATAAGGACTTATGAAGTCTGCATACCTTCCAAGACTCCCCCTGAGCAACAAACCCAGGTGGTTGCTCCATGTAAACCTCTTCTTGTAAATCACTATGAAGAAAAACATTTTTAATGTCTAGTTGAAGGAGTGGCCAGTGACAAACAGCAGCGAGGGCAAGAAACATACGGACAGACGCCATCTTAGCAACAGGAGAGAAAGTGTCACTATAGTCAAGACCAAAAATCTGAGTAAAACCATTGGCAGGCGCGCCTTGAGACGATCAACATGGCCATCAGGCCCAACCTTGAAATTAAAGACCCACCGACAACCAATAATAGACTTCCTCGGAGGAGCAGGAACAAGATCCCAAGTGTCGATGGAATGAAGAGCAATCATCTCATCAAGCATCGCTTGGCGCCACCCTGGATGGGAAAGTACTTCACCTGTGGTCTTAGGAATAGAAACAGAAGAAAAACTAGAAACATAGGTGAAATGAGAAATAGTAAGACGGTCATAGTTTAAAAAGGTATAGAGAGGATAAGGGTTATGAGTAGTACATATACCTTTTCTTTGGATAATGGGAAGAGCCTCTGGTGTAGGAGCCGGAAGGAAAGAGGTGACAGGAGAAGGCGATGAGTCATCCAGGGTCAAGTCCATAGGAGGCACTTTTTGACAACCCTGGTAGGTGAGAAAAGAACGATCCTCAAGGATGGAGGCACTTTTCTCTGGAAGAGAGTCACCTGAAGTTGGTAAAGACAAGTCAAGAAAGGGAACAGGAAGAACCTGATCAACCTGTGACAACATAGATGGTTAGAATGAAAGGGTTGTTGATCAAAAAAAGTGGCATCAGCAGAAACAATTTAACGCTTAAGATCAGGAGAATAACAACGATAACCCTTTTGAAGACGAGCATAACCAAGAAAAATACACTTAAAAGCTTTGGATGTTAACTTGTCCTTACCAGGAGTGAGATCATGAACAAAATAGGTACAACCAAAAACATGTGGAGATAGAGGATAAAGAGGAGCATCTGAAAACAATAGTTTATAGGGAATGTCATTGTTAAGCACAGAGGAAGGCATGCGATTGATGAGAAAACAAGAGGCTAGTACAACATCCGCCTAGAAGTGAAGAGGAACCTTCATGTGAATAAGAAGGGTACGGGCAGAGTTTCCTTTATTTTTACAAAAATCCCCAAATTTGCCAATGTGATCTAAGACCTCAAATGTACATAATAATCATCGGGTGGCACACACACAAGGACCAACAATGCCTTGGGGCACTTACAACCCATCACAATTTATATTAATTATACAATACGCATCACATTGCTTCCTTTATTAATACTTAACACGTTTCAATCATCAAAGTCCAATTGCATGCATTTGCTAATCATACACATAATCATAATCCTAAAATAGGCCTAAAGCCCTTCCATCATATTACATATACTTCATAGTTACATCAACTCATGTATAATTTACAAGGCTTCCCATGACATATTACAATTACAACTTTAATCTCCAAATAATACATGATAAAGAAACCTCAAAATGACATAATCTAAATACAACTAGACTTAGGCAAAATGACATAAACAAATATGACTATGAATCTCCTCCTACAAACATATGAAATGTTCATGCCCTAAGTCTAAACTAGCCCAGTGGCCATTGTTGTCAAAAACTAGTGTAAAAACGTAAAATCTTACGTTTTTACGTTTTTACTAGAGTGATGCGTGTTAAAACGCAAGTAAAAACTGTCCTTGGTAAAAATGCCGTGTAAAAACGATAAAAACTTACGTTTTTACTGTTTTGACAGTTTTTACTTGAGACGAAAAAAAATTAAAAAAAAAGATTTACAAAAAAGAAAATAAAAATAAAAACCTAATTTTTGTTTTCCCCAAATCATATGCATAGTATCCTGATATCTTTTTGTTTGGATATATGTGTTTTATAATTATGTCTTATAAAGCTACAATTCTATTATAAGATATGTTATGAGAATCGTTTTGTGTTTTTGGATCATTGTGTGCATTGAAAGAAGTGAAATTATATCCTAATGAGCGATGATCCAAAATCTGCAGTGTATGAAGCAATTAGAGCATATTGGATATCCATTATTTGTTAGTTATCACTGTTTATAATTTTGATACTTGGTTATCAAAACTAATTTTCCTTTTTAGATAGATAAGTAGTTCAACACACATGTTCATTATGTAATATTTTTTTTACATGCATATTTATAATTTTGTATCTGGACCTTAAGTAGTAGAAAGTAGAAACTTTACGTTTCGTATCGTTTCTACGTTTTACGTTTCTACCACCCCTTTCCGTTTCTACGTAGAAACTCGAGTTTGACAACATTGCCAGTGGCCATCAAAATGAAAAAGATAAAATACCCCATCTAGTCATCCTACGGGCTTCTTGCCCGCCGCTCCTGCACCACAGCTACCTCCTAAAATAAAGCCCCCAAGACGGGGTGAGATATACGAATATATCTCAGTAACCCAGAGGTTCCAGAGTATACTCTGCCCAATGGCTCACTTTAATGCATATAAATAACATAAAATAACATCTTGAAAATGGGATAAAGCAAGGGATTTAGAGAAACTGGGGAACATAGGGATACAAAATACGACGAAGCTGGAATGGTCGATGCCAATACCACGCAACGTCCTGCCTAATGGCTCGGCATATAAGCCTACGGGTCTCAACCAAGGCGTGTTCCTAGAACATCCAACCAAGGCACCCCTCCATCCATATACACCCGAGACTTCCTAGTGTGCTTCTATCCGGATCACACACCACGACCCTAGGTCAACTGGAACTCCCTCTCGGAGACCTATCCAGTGGAAGTCAACGCCCGCAGGCAAACTGTCTACTGGCCAGAGACTCGGTACATCCTATGTACCAACATACATACTAAATGCATCAATCCAATCACCATTCACGTTTTTTTTTCTTATCAAGGAATAAATCGCTTGACTTGTATGACTTAGATGTCTCGTATTTCTCGAAAAAACGATTCGATTGATGGGATTTGGTATAATACTTATGAGATCGACGAGATTCCAATATTTCTTCTTAGAACGTCTTGATTTGACCCATAAGCGGGACCACCACCCCATAGCATGTTGCCGCCAGAAGCAGAACTCCGTATTTCTTCTAGAGAATCTCCTAATTGTTCCAGAGCAACTAGAAAGAGATTCCTTAACCAGAAAGAATTCAGTTCAGATGTAGGATACCTATCCAGAAGTTTTCGCAACTCAATCATGTATGATGGAATCATCAAAGATTTGACCTTTTCGAACTCTGTCTGTAACTCACTAGAGACTCGAGAAACAAAGAGAAGGTGTGTACGAACGAGATATCCAGCAACAAGAATAAGGAAAAGGATTAAATAGAGGAACTCCTGAACATTTAGCGATCTCAAATGTGTCGATATCAATGGTGACTCATTATTTCGATGAAGAATTTCCTCAGACAGAAGAAGATTATGTAAACACTTACTCGAAATCTCACTTATCCGATTCCATTTTTTTTTAGACAAGGACTCCGTTTTTTCCTCTTTTCGGATGTTAAATATTTCTCAGAACATGGAGTGTGAATCAAACCCATATTTGAATTGAAATTGAGATACTGATGCAAGTTCTTCCCTTCTGAATCAGGTAGATTCATATCTGAACGAGGTTGACAATAAGTTCTTTCAAAATGGACTCTTTGTCCCTCTGTTAGAGGTGTTCCAGAAATGTCTGCGATCGAGTAAATAGCTCTACGAACGAATGGATCGGATCGAATTGGAAAATGGAAATATTTGTACAAGTTATACCCTTCGTCATCACTTTGCGGAAAATCGTTAGGTATCAATATGTTAGATACCTGTGACTCGATTGGTGAAATAGTACCTCTCTCCAAAAAAGCATGTTTTTTTTTACCGTCACACAAAGAAAAAATGTTGTTGCGAATGAATAAGATATTGAGGAATTGTCCACACGTAAAATCATAATTATTGATACAGGCCTTTTCCACATAATCCACATAAAAAGGTAATTTGTTGTTACAATAGAAGAAGTGATATCGATTATTCAAGAATCGAAGTCGATTTGCTTTATAAAAAGAGGATATCAATGAACTTCTATGAAATGGTTTCACGGGATTCAGCCAATTGTCTTGATCGTGGGATATCATTGAGAAATAGGAATCCGTGTTATCAAAAGATTTCCTTCGATTCTTTCTAGTATGGAATGAGTCAATCATCCACTTTGGTATCTTCTTGAACAAAAATGGTGATATTGTTTCTCCATTGATCAAGAATTTCGATTTTTGGGAAGTATCATGGTCATCCAATAAGAAGGGTTTCCTTTTTTTCAAATGAACGATTTGAAGACCTATTGATTCTAACAACTGATTACAGAGTGGATCACTCGGACCTTTCAATTCATAGATGTGGATCTCGGACCTATGAATGGGGATACTCCCGAAACTCACAAAGAAAAAAGGAAGTGAGTTAGACAAAAAGAGAAGAAATTTGGACAAAAAAAGAAGTAACTTGGACAAAAAGAAACAAAGTGACTTAGACAAATCTTTTTTGTCGATAACCTCAGAACAATCAATCGAATATTGATTAATACGTAATCGATCGAACACTACTTGAAAATGGCTATTCTGCTCAGAAATCTCTTCTGACTCTTTTTCAAATTTGATAAATGTTGGTTGATCGTGTATTTCATTATCGTTCTATGATTCAGAGTCTCATTTCCTATTTGATATCTTTGAATTCCATATTCGAAGTTGCGATCGAATCGATTCTTTTTAATCAATCGATTTAATACATTTCTTATGTACCCATAGATGCTATATTGGATTTGAATCAGATTTCGGCGGATCAATCTATATTGATTGACTGCCTCCATTATGTTCTTGCTAGCAAAGACCACTATTTTTGGCTTTGGATCTTCCAAATCATTCCCGCAAGAGGTCCGGACCCATTTTTTTATGATCCTTCGATAAAAAGATTCATTCTCTTCATAAAAAAGAGGAGGTAGAACCAATAAAGATTTTTTTTTCGATTCATCC